>NW_027284233.1:2500-28342 GCF_046629955.1 Centroberyx affinis | reverse complement strand
CTCATGAAAAAGGGACATGTGTTTTCTCTGCTCGTTAAAGGGTTTTAACTCGAGTCTCTGTGTTAATATAAAAATGTATCATATTGCTCTCCTTCGGAGTAGTCATTTGGTGTTAATTTGAGGATATATCATAATGCTGTCCTGGTTGTGCCAGAGTCTATACATGATGAAGTTTGGAATATGGTACACACACAATAATTTAATACATAATGATCTTTAGGCCACTGATTTGGAGGAGGAAGCTGTGAAGGGAGTGGACGTTGGCCTACTCTTCATCACTAAAGAGCCTGGAGGTGAACAAGACCTGCTCGCCAAGGACGTCGTTGACGTTGCTGTGATCCTGGAGGAGAGGATTCTCAATTTGAAAAAATATTGTAAGATTTGGCATTTTTCAGCATGTTGTTAAGAATCTTATAATACCTGAACTCTGATTTTGAAAAAAAACAAAACATTTGTGTATGAACTTGAGTTGTTGAGGTCAAAATAAATAGTATATATTTTTCTTTAAAGTGATTTCTTGTTTATGAATGCATTCCACTCAGTCCTGTTAGAAAATAAGTGATTTAGTTGACTTGGCAAATAATGCTATTCAAGGTATTGATCAAACTTAAGATTGCCAGTGAGGCCAACTTATACTGGAAAAAGTAACCTGGCTGCCTTAAAATATTATGTTGATTCAACTAAGGTGCTTAGTTGAAATAACTTATGTTTCCTTGTTTGTGCAACAGAAGATAGAAATACATGTTTGTTGGTTTGACTCATAATGTAATGTCACCTCAACTAGGCATTTAGTTCCTACAACTTGAATTTCCTTGTTAGTAGTACTAAAAATGTTATTGATTGAACTTTAAATATCAAGTTGATCTAACTGTTTATCAGTTTCAGATTAGTCACTTTAACTTATTATTGTGAGTGGTAGGAACTTACATGGAAGTGGAAAGAACTAGACATCCTTAGCTCTCTTAACTCAAGATTTTAAGGCAGGCAGGTTACTTATTTTTTTAAGTTGAGCCAACGTGTTCGTTTTTACAGTGTACTGTTCACCTCAGCTTTCAGATGGTAAATACTATAGAAAATACTGTTCACCTCAGCTTTCAGATGGTAAATACTATAGAAAATACTGTTCACCTCAGCTTTCAGATGGTAAATACTATAGAAAATACTGTTCACCTCAGCTTTCAGATGGTAAATACTATAGAAAATACTGTTCACCTCAGCTTTCAGATGGTAAATACTATAGAAAATACTGTTCACCTCAGCTTTCAGATGGTAAATACTATAGAAAATACTGTTCACCTCAGCTTTCAGATGGTAAATACTATAGAAAATACTGTTCAACACAGCTTTCAGATGGTAAATACTATAGAAAATACTGTTCACCTCAGCTTTCAGATGGTAAATACTATAGAAAATACTGTTCACCTCAGCTTTCAGATGGTAAATACTATAGAAAATACTATTCACCTCAGCTTTACGATGGTAAATACTATAGAAAATACTGTTCACCTCAGCTTTCAGATGGTAAATACTATAGAAAATACTGTTCACCTCAGCTTTACAATGGTAAATACTATAGAAAATACTGTTCACCTCAGCTTTACAATGGTAAATACTATAGAAAATACTGTTCACCTCAGCTTTCAGATGTAAATACTATAGAAAATACTGTTCACCTCAGCTGCCTGCCTAAAACTGCCTGTTTTATTCTTCCATAACCATTTTTAATGTTTATCTTAATGCCTTTTATTGTTCCCCATGATGAAATCGGGGGATATAGATCAGTCTGCTTCTTTGTTAGTTAATTTGTCTGTCCGTTTGTCACATTCAATATCTCAGCCACTGATTTTGACGATTTTTGTATAATGACGCATCTCACCACTGAAGCCATTTTCATTACACTGCCCAAAAGAGGGCACTACAATGACGGGTCAAAATTTTAAAGGTTTAATGGCCTAACCCTAACCCTTCCACACCACATGATGTAATGACATGAAGTATGGTGAACATACAAGTACTGTCACCTTTTCCAGCTTTGCCAATTCATTCTCTATGGAGCTGTGTATCACAGACGTCAGTGTTGTCAAGTATGGCTCTATCTTAGATCAGTGAACATCTGCTTTTGGACTTCATTAGGAAAATAGATGGTTTTGACTCCTGTATTTATGATATGATTAAATCTTGCAGTATTTAGATAAATAATTGCAATGTGAGTTTTTTTGTCTAGATTGTGCTGATCAAAGAAGCACAAACACACACAGAGCCTAAGAGCACTTTTCTGAGGCAACGTGCACCCACACACATGCACGCACACACACACACACACAGTCCTACCAGTATTTTGAGACAGGCCAGGTCTTTGCGATGATATGCCTGTAGCCAGAGTCCGTAGTAATCTGTGGCGTAGCAGCAGAAGATCAAAGCACTGTAGTTGGAAACTGCTATCAGTGCTAATACAACCAGAGCTATCATCATCAACCTACGAGAGAGAGAGAGAAACAGAGAAAAAGTGTTTGATATCAGCACTCTTGAGTTAGGGCCTTATGTATGTACATATTGTACCTGCACGGGGTGTATAGGGTTTTCGATCAATGGCAATGACAATCAAATCAATGGCAAAATAGTAGTAGTAGTAGTAGTTGTAGTAATAGTAGTACACATACTCTCTGTCCCATAGCAGTAGCCAAATCATGTTCATCACCATGTTGGCCAGCCAGCTCCCATAGAAGCCCAGGGGCAGCAGACACAGAGCCCAGGATCTAAACAGAGAGAGAGAGAGCGAGAGAGAGAAATGTCAGTTACATCTGCATGTTGGTCAACTGGCTGCAGGAGACAGGACAGGACACGGGAACAAGACACACATACCCAACATAGGGATATTAATATGCACTTCCATTAGTGATATCACTACCAGTCTCTCTTTAGTGTTTGCATTGCAAAATTACAAATACAAATTTGCAGTTTGTTAACAGCAGAGCCAGCCATATATGTTAGAGCTCACATAGCTCACATCAAAAACACAAAATAGATATTTGCATCTGGATATAATAGGCTAATAGACTACTAGCTTAATCTCTAATAAATAGATGGTGATATATGTTATCAGACTTAGCAAGGTGTAAATGAGGCTACAAACAGAATTTTGCTGTATCTACAATACACATTAGATACTATCTAAAATATATATTAAAATGAGTCCTCTAAGACAATCCAATAAATATATGTACATGAGTTAATAAGCAAAGTGTCTGCTAGGGCTGAACAATTTTGAAAAAATATCTAATTACGATTATTTTGACTGATTTTGCAATTGTGATATGATTTGCGATATTAGAGGGAATGATCATTTTTACATCATTATTCTCATTTTCATTGAAAAACATATTAAAATGATTATGGTGTGATTTTTGCGGGGATCTGTACCAAACAAAGATGTTTTCTTAACTCTGTAGAATATGATGTGTAGGCCAGGACATCTCTTCAGCACCACAATATTTCATTTAAAATGCTATTTTGACACATATTTCGCCTTTAACAAATATTGCGCCTCCTGCGATTTGAAAATTGCAGTAGGCCATATTGCGATTTCGATAAAATTTTGATTAATTGTTCAGCCCTAGTGTCTGCATTCTAGAACAGAATATCTTTGTCATTGTACAAGTACAACGAGATTAAGTTTGCGACTTCCATACTCGATGCAATAAAAGAACAATAGGTAAAAGTAGAACAATAAATACAATAAATATAAACTACAGCTCAGATGTGCAAAGCAGCAACAAAACCAGTACAGTACGGGAATGTAGATATAGAGTCTTCATAAAACACAAAGTGGATGAATGTATTAATCCCTGAAAACTGAGGTCTGTTGTTAGCTTACCCTCTGAATACATAGGTGGTGAGGTATATGACCATCAGGGTGAGCCAGGTATAGATGACGCCCCAGATGGAGAAGGTCCAGCCAGCAGGAGTGATGTCTGTCTCAAAGCGGCTTGACACATTGCCGGTAGAGGAGTGGAACGGACCTGGAGATAGAGAATAGAAAACATAAGCCAGAATTCAGAATTGGTCACAATTAGAGATGTACTGAATGAATGAATTACAAAAAGTATGGTGAAGCAGCTTTCTGTTCTTATGCACCAAAGGTTTGGAACAAACTCCCATTACAGATAAGACAAGCAACTTCTGTTGATAGTTTTAAGAAACAGCTCAAAACCCATTTTTAGGATTTTGCTTTTAATTAATTCCACCTTTTTATTTTAACACTGTTTGTAACATTGTTATTAATTCATACTTCCTTTATTTTTCTTATACTTGTTTTCTATTTCTTATACTTGTTTTATGCTTTTTATATCTAGGATTGTTCTTTATTTTTTTCCAATTTATTTTATACTTGTACTTGTTTTATGCTTTTTATATCTAGGATTGTTCTTTATTTTTTTCAATTTATTTTATACTTGTACTTGTTTTATGCTTTTTCTATCTAGGATTGTTCTTTATTATTTTTAATTTATTTTATTATTATACCTGTTTTATATTTCTTATACTTGTTTTATGCTTTTTATATCTAGGATTGTTCTTTATTATTTTCAATTTATTTTATACTTGTACTTGTTTTATGCTTTTTATATCTAGGATTGTTCTTTATTATTTTTAATTTATTTTATTATTATACCTGTTTTATATATTTCTTATACTTGTTTTATGCTTTTTATATCTTAGGATTGTTTTTATCATTATTTACTGATTTTTTTCTTTGATCTGCATTTTATGATATGAAAGGTGCTATATAAATAAAGTTTATTATTATTATTATCATTATTATTATCATTATTATTACTGGAGGGTAAACCCGACAAACTCACTTTACCTGTTTTTTAGTTATGGAATAGATTTTATCACCTTTCAAGGCTGACAAATAGATTCACAGTGTACATCACAGTAAAGCAGTATTAAACTGATGGAAATGATATGGTTATATGGTCCTAGTTTACTTTTTATTTACCACTACATCACTGGTTACAATACATTTTCCCCAGTGAAGAAAAACAAAACAGAACAGATGAGTCACGCTCCAATTCACAGTTGGCTGACACAAATTCCTCAGACAAGGCAAGAGTTATGTGGGAAATTAATGTAGAACATATGGAACCACTACTCAAGAACCCTTCTTTCCCAAGTTGACTTCATTCTGTTCTTTAATGACCAAATTATATGTTACAATTAAATCCTATTTGTTCTCTTCAACTAAACTCTACTCTCTGACTCAGGTCCATTCCTGCCTGAGGTCAGTTTTTCCTTCGAGACTCCAGCTGGAACCACAGGCGGTAAACTGACCTTGGAACAGAATTCATCATCGTTGTGTAACAACAACCAATGAGGTTTTATGGGTTTTATGTAACAACATAAGCTGCCAACACTTCCTCGTTGCTTGGGAGTATCCCTTCTGTTTAAAAAAAACAAAAACACGCCACGCCAAAATACTTAAAATTCTGGCAGTTATACAGTATATTACCTTGTTTGTCGGCAAAGGTGCATACCAGAACATTACTTAAGTGCTTCTCTGAATTGTTAGGGGTAACTCTTCAATTCGGCACACATCCAATATACCAAAAATAACTTATTTCAATAAATTGTCGGCTTTTGGGATTGATTAGCCATCACTCCCACTATCGTCTTCAACCAAAATACACCGGAGGGCAGCGGTGAACGGCGTGAACCAATTGAAATGCTGCTTGATTGATCAACAACTGTATCTGCAGAAGGTCTTAGGTCAGTTGTACGAGGTGGAAACTTTAAATTCCCGTTTTTTTTAATGCAGTTTGACATGACATTCTCACCGTACAAGACAATGGGGCGTATCGGGGCTGTTAGCAACAGTTAAAATTAGAAGGAAGACTATTTTCCGAATTGAACACCGAACACAGAGTCAAAGACCGTTTTAAGAAATACAATATCGTTGCCTACTGGAGAACACTGAAGCCTCTATACATCTGAAAACATGTCAGTAAACACATGGTCATGTAACTCACCTTTGCCCGCCCCAGCCAGAGCGTTGACAGCTATAACTGCCATAAAAACCACCGCACACAAGACGATGACAATAACACGAAACACATTACTCTCCCGCATTTTCTCCCAATAGTTAACGTTACGTCGTTAGCTGTATGTTTGTTGGTCAGTTGTTGAAGAGCTCCAGGAAGGCTGAGAAACAACCATAAACTGAAAAAATTTCCACGTCGATTTTGGCAGCTGTGTTATACCAAATGCTGCCTTCAAGTGTTCCTCGTAAATTTCTACTTCCTAGTTCGAAAGTTGTATAATACAGTGGTTCTCAACGGGGACCACCAGGGGTCCTTGATGGGGGTTCCAGGGGGTCCCCAGCAAACTGATGAATTATTTAACTTAAGCATTATTTCATTTACAAGAAGTTAACACAATTAGAGAATGTAGAAGAATGACTAATTTGATCGTAGTTTCACTGTTATCTCTCTACCTACAATAGTCATTGGATTCTGGACAAAATCATATCTAACAATAAAAATAATCTCAGATTTGGGTCTGAGAGACAAAATCTCATCAAATGGGGGTCTGTGGCCCTAATGTGGACCAAATTAGAGTCCTTGGGATGCAAAAGGTTGAGAATCACTAGTATAATAGGCTAAGTCTTGTCGCTCACCAGATGCTTTTGGTGAGACGGGTCAGCCATAACAAAATGGACATTACAACAAAAGTAGTTTTTAGTAGAGCAACTTTGACCTGGAGCGGCAAAATGCAAGTAAAATGGGCATAAGGCATGTAATTGATGGTTTATTTATTAAAAACAAAAATCGTTGAAGTTAAACAGAGTGGGGGGGGGGGGAAATCATACAACAAAACTAGGTTGTAATAATAAGGTTGGAGGTTTTGGTGGTAGATGAAATATGATGCAGCATACCTTAGGGCAATGGTTCTCAACCTGGGATTCGGGACCCCCCGGGACATCATGAGGGGTTTTGAGGGGTCGTGAGATGATTTATTGGATAGGGAAAACATATTTAGGCTATATCATACAAATTTATTATGTCTATTTTATGTATTTTATTTTATTTTATTTATTTTTTTTTTTTAAGTTAAGCTTGTTGTGAAGATATTGCTTGGTTTATTTGATTGTAAATTGCTTGTTCTTATTTGGGAAACCTATCTCTTTTTGTCTATCTTTTTGTCTATCTATTTTTGTCTATCTCCTCAATACAAAATGTCCACTTTCCCATATTTACCACTTTTTTGGATCATTGTTGTGCGCTTAAATTGGAATTTAGATATTTCAGACAGCACTTGAAAGCAGCAAAAGTCCTTTCTCTTCTTCTTGTCATGAGTTTTGAGGCAGATTAGATGCATGTGAGGCGTACTGCTGCCCTCCATAGGAAATGAATAGGAATATAGACTGCTCACTGTAAAAACTGTGGCCAGCGGGGTGCCTGTCCTCTGTCTTCTGAATAAACAACTGCCCACTCAATATGTAAATAAAAATAAAAGATGTTGTTCTCAAAATGTCTTTTCATCATAGCTGTATAGGCCCATGCAAGACGCCAAATACATATAAAGACTCCAACACAAACCATGTACGAGACAACTTGGAAGGAGGTCTACTCACTGAGAGAGTCCATTTTATCCCATAAGTTTAACATAGGCTACATAACATCAATCAGTAGTCTCCCTAGTTAAATGATAATTCCGGTTATTTTCAATCTGGGCCTTACTTTCCTAGTTTTTGCCCATCACGATGATTGATTGTGTTGAAAAATTTAATCACTTCACTGTAGAGCGTCAACACACACACACACACACACACACACACACACACACATACACACAGGGCCAACTGTAATCTCCAACAGTTGAATCCAAAAAGCAACTAAAACACATCCTTTCAACACAATAACAGTCATAACTCAAATAGACAATACACTGACCAGCACAACTGTACGGTAGCGTATTGATGTCACAGTGAAAAAAGAAAATCGGCTCAGTATCTCATTATAACAAGATTTTTCTTTTTATAACAATATATTTTAACGTTATAACGACATATTTTAATGACATACCAACATATCTCGTTATAACAAGATACCAAGAAACTTTCAAATGTTGTTATAATGAGAAAAAAGATCTATAACCTAATGAGAAAACAGCCTATGGACATAACGAGAAACGTTTCTCGTTATGAGATAAGTTGGTATGTCGTAATAATGAGAAAAGATGTCATTATAACATGAAAATATCTTGCTATAACGAGAAAAAGATCTACTATATTTTTTTCCCACTGTGACATCAATACGCTGCCGTACAACTGCATTGAGAATCTGATGTTTATCTTCTTATAACAGAGTTCAGTCGTCTGTTAGCGGAGAGATTTTCCAAAGGCCTCTATAAGTGAAACATCTATAATCTATATGAGTTATGAAAGTTCATAGCAGTGCTGATATACAGTATAACAGCAGTTATTTCTGGTCGAGTAATTTGATTGGACAGAAGGGATTCCATGTGTGCTGATATACAGTATAATAACACTACATCCTGTGGAAAAAAGAGCGGCAACCCAATGGGATATCAGTTAAGGAAAGAAAGGCAGTTTTATTTGAGGGGAGAGGCTGGATTGTTAAAAAATCTGTGATAGTTTTATTGGTTAGAATTTGTATTTATGCCTACTGGTGCACGGTGATTGCCTGATATTCAGACTGAAGAGGTAACCACTAAAAATACACTGTTTTCCAGGAAGTAAAAGCAATTGGATTTTGATATAAAACATTTATTGATAAATAGGTGTATGTTACGGCAAGCAAACAAGGTGAAGAAGTCATAAAAAGTTATATGGTGTGATCACAAAAGGGGGGTATCCTAGGAAGTGCTATTCCTACTATTTCTGGTGATTTTGGTACTTGGAGGTGTAAAGTAATCACAATAAAAAAAGCAGAATCATATTACTATGCCGTTTCCCCACAGTCACCAACTAAAAAACATGCCCCCTTGTACAAGCCAGTCAGATTTTACTCCAGATTCTACATAGACACTGGACTGTCTAAAATTGACCAATGAGCACTAACTACTCATTGGCATATTTACGCCCCAACACCTGCAAACTTCGCCCACCGTGTCCGCTACTTCTGCGACTCTTAGTAATGAGCAAGATGACAAGTAAAACAGGCAACGCCAACTGCTCTGTTTCTGGCTGCAAATCAGCCAACAAGTCCTTACATCGACTTCCCAAAGATATGGGACTTCGTTCTCAGAGGCTTCACTATTTTTAGTAACTGCATATCCTCGAAAGTCAGCCACCACTTTTTGGTATGTTCTGCACACTTTTCAACCGACAGCCTAATGAATGAGGCTCAACACATCGCCGTATTTGCAGGGAGACATTTACTCCAAACCAGGATCAGTACCAACCATCCGGGATCCAAGAGTAAGTAAGAGATCAATGCTCTTTCATGATTTGGCTTGAAACACCAGTGCCTTGCACTTCACATTGCGGCGACAAATACCTGCTCCGTGCGCCGAGCGTGGCGTGTGCTTGTCCTCGGCACCAACTGGGCTTGATTTAGAGCTGCGATTCTACAGCGTACTGCTGCAACGGTGGGAGCGTTTGCTTGACCTTCAATGTACAAAAGCCCAGTGCAGCAATTGAAGTCCTCCTTGGTTTGTTGCCAGTGTCCTCGCTTGGGGCGATTGGTTTCACATTGCTTCAGCAAGTGCTACGCGCACGCCTGAACAGGGACTTGAACCCTGGACCCTCAGATTAAAAGTCTGATGCTCTACCGTCTGAGCTACCCAGGCTCTCAGTGCCTCTCCAGAGTGTCCTTGATCGTACAGTTCAACTGCCAAGGTCATTGTTGCATGAAGGAATAGCAGAAAAATCACGCCCAAGTTTGTGCAGCGAAATGTGCTGCAACCAATCATTCTGCCATCTTCCGTAGGGCGGGATAGGAAAAGGGCGCTGGTTTTGTATGCAGACACATCTGTGTTGGTTACTTTGCTTTTGCATTCCAGTCTTTCAAACCGAGAACCTTGCTTTGCTGTGCCACCATATTTGCAACCTAACGCCTGTTGAAAAGGCCCATTGACGGACAGTTTTCAATGAACGCAAATTATAAGTGAATGCCAGCCACTGATTTAAGAATTGTGTGGAACGCTAACATGAAGCTAGGTCCTGCCCTGTCAAAGGGTGCAGCCCGTTTGAGTGTTGCGAATCAAAGCGCCAATGGAGAAGGGAGTTATCTCAAACACTTAAACGCTGTCCTCCAGTGCGAGAGGGAGCCCTATGCATGCTTGCGTTCTCCTAAAAGGGTATTTCTTTGTAAATGTGCGCCGTGTTTTGGGAAATCACGCGCCAGAAAATCACGGGATTAAAACGTTTGCCGCGCCAGCTGTTACGGACATTGGGAAATACATGGCAACCAAAAGGGACGATGTTACACAAGTGACCTCCGCACTTGCCGAAACCCGGGATCGAACCAGGGACCTTTAGATCTTCAGTCTAACACTCTCCCAACTGAGCTATTTCGGCTTGTCATCAAAGAGCCATCCCACGCACCACCAGGGACTGCCACCGGAATGTGACAGGATCACTGGGCGCGCTTGCAGGGACATGTATCTTCCAATGCACTTTGCATATGTTAATTAAAGACTTCTGCCTCTAAAACTGAAGAGCTCGGCCTGCTGTGCCATCACATTGGCAATATAACGGCTCTTGAAATGGTTCAGTGAGCACCGATTTTTAACGACTGCAAGTTGCCAGACACTGATTTATCAATTTGGGGTGACCCTAATAGACAGCGAGGTCCTGCCACAGGGTGAAAAGTCTCGAGGCTTCCCTATGGCTTGGCTTACAGGCCGGGGAATTAGCTCAAATGGTAGAGCGCTCGCTTAGCATGCGAGAGGTAGCGGGATCGATGCCCGCATTCTCCAAATGACCTGTCCATCCTATGACAGGGGCTTGTCTTTTGAACAAATAAGCCGTAGCCATTTGTAAAAACCCAGGATTTAAACTGGATCTTTGCATCCGGAGTTCAACGCTCTTTCATGATTTGGCTTGAAACACGAGTGCCTTGCAGTTGACACTGCGCCGACAAATACCTGCTCCGAGTACTGAGAGTGGCGTGTGCCTGTCCTCGGCACCGAATGGGCTTGATCTAGAACTGCGATTCTACAGCGTACAGCTGCAAAGGTGGGAGCGTTTGCTTGACCTTCAATGTACAAAAGCCCAGCGGAGCAATTGCAGTCCTCCTTGGTTTGTTGCCAGCGTCCTCGCTTGGGGCGATTGGTTTCACATTGCTTCAGCAAGTCTGCCCTGCAAAGGCAAAAGACCTTAACTCGCCAGAGTGTAGAACTGAGAAAAATGACTTTAAAGTTTTTTTGTTGTCCAGCCAAATGAATTGTAGGCAGATTATTGGAAATGTGGCAATTCTTTGTTTTTTTAATGAAGTTATTTATCTACATAAAAATTTTGGGCTCAAACTTGACCTTTGACCCTTATTCGGAAGTTACTGTACTCTGCCTTTGCATTGTCTGCAAAATAATAAGGGGTCATGCCAAGGCAAAAGGCATTAACTTACATTTGATCGCTCACTTGGTTGGATTTAACTTCTCAGTGGACATTGTTTGCAATGGATTTTTTATCAGGTTACAAGAAAAGGTTATTTAATTGTGAATTGTTATACTGCTGAGCTTGTGTGTGTGTGATTAGGCTACTTAGGAGGTGTGTCGTGTGTCTATGCGAGCCCTAACCCACTTGCACTGTTTCCTTGGCTGTCAGTGTCGGGCTGTCACAGGCTGGCACTGACTAGCCTGCATGACACGAAAAAAGCATTCATTGCGTATGATTTACGATTACTTATAGCTGGCAAGCCATCTAGTTATTGTTTGTTCCCAATGCTTTGTTTGCATTCTGATTGCATATGGGAGCAGTTTAGTTTTGTTTGTCAAGTAGTTAGCCTAAGCTAGCTAACGCTAGCTAGCTCGCTAACAAGTAACATTAGTAAAAACAACCACTGCAACACTATTTGCTTTACACTATATTCAAGCTACTGTGTGTGTGTCAGAAATGCTTCGATGACAGATATTAATACATAGGTATAACACCGTAACTCCAGCGCGGTAAACAGTAACTTCACTTGATGTGCAGCAAAACAAAGGCAGAGCACCTTAACTGATGTTACGGGATTCTGCCTTGGCTTTTCTAGGGCTTTTGGAAGTTACAGCAAAGACAACCTACTATTTTCTACAAAAAACAACAAAATTGACTCAAGATATTTGTCCACTTGATAAAACAGATCTTTAATGTTCCAAAAATCACAATAACTCATTTTCGACCAAAATTGAAGTTAAGGCCTTTTGCCTTTGCATGGCAGAAGTGCTACGCGCACACCTGAACAGGGACTTGAACCCTGGACCCTCAGATTAAAAGTCTGATGCTCTACCGTCTGAGCTACCCAGGGTCTCAGCGCCTCTCCAGAGTGTCCTTTTTTGTTCCTACAATTCAACTGCCAAGGTCATTGTTGCGTGAAGGAATAGCAGAAAAATCATGCCCACGTTTACACTGGCTACCAGTCACTCAGAGAATTGATTTCAAAATCTTGCTGCTTGTCTACAAATCACTCTGTGGCTCTGGGCCCAAATACATCTCTGACTCAGATTTAAATTTCAATAGCCACATCAAATCGGTAACTTCGTCAGCTTACTACCATCTAAAAAATATTGCAAGAGTCAGAGGACTAATGTCCAAACAAGACCTAGAAAGGCTTACCCATGCCTTTATTTCCAGTAGATTGGATTACTGCAATGGTCTGTTCACAGGGCTTTCAAAAAAAGCTCTTTGGCAACTCCAACTTATTCAGAACGCCGCTGCCAGGGTCCTGACGAAAACTAAGAAATATGACCACATTACACCAGTTCTATAATCCTTACACTGGCTACCAGTCACTCAGAGAATTTATTTCAAAATCTTGCTGCTTGTCTACAAATCACTCTGTGGCTCTGGGCCCAAATACATCTCTGACATGACTGTGCCATATGAACCTTCTAGGACCCTTAGGACATCTGGGGCTGGCCTACTGGCTGTCCCAAGAGTTAGAACAAAACACGGTGAAGCAGCGTTTTGTTATCATGCAACACAGACCTGGAATAACCTCCCAGATGATATTAGACAAGCCCAGACTCTGACCACTTTTAAGTCAAAGCTAAAAACATTCTTATTTTACGCTGCCTACTCTACCCTGTAATGGCTAAAAACTTATCTTTTCAGCTTAGCTTTTAAATAACCTTAATTTTAACTCTTTCTGTTTAGGATCCCAACAGAGCTGACACGGGCAAGTACGAATTTTCATTCGTCTTGTCCAGGTAATGCTTACTTGCGCATGAGTGAACACTATATGTGGGGGGGACAGAGCTTTACCCTGTATGATTCTCATCCATCTGTGGATGGTGAGGTTTTTGACCAAGAGGAGAATCTATGATTCTCGTCTGCCTTAGGCAGTGAGATCTGACGTAAATATCAGATCAAGAGTAGAATCAGGAAGGACAGGGGAAAAGAAAATTACAGAAAAACATATGGGTTCACAATGTGCATCTAAAAGTGGGAGTATTTGTTGTATTTGCTGTATTCTTTCATCTTTCTATCTCATTTGATTTGAACTGCACTAGTTTACTTTTTAAGTCTTTTATCTTTTGTATCTCTTGTCTGTACTTTTGCACTTTTTAATTGTAAATCTTTTAAGTTTACTGTATTTTTATCACTCTGTAAAGCACTTTGAATTGCCCCAGTGTATGAAATGTGCTATACAAATAAAGCTACCTTGCCTTGCCTTGCCTTTGTATGCAGACACATCTGTGTTGGTTACTTTGCTTTTGCATTCCAGTCCTTCAAACCGAGAACCTTGGTTTGCTGTGCCACCATATTTGCAACCTAACGCCTGTTGAAAAGGCCCATTGACGGCCAGTTTTTAATGAACACAAATTATAAGTGAATGCCAGCCACTGATTTAAGAATTGTGTGGAACGCTAACATGAAGCTAGGTCCTGCCCTGTCAAAGGGTGCGGCCCGTTTGAGTGTTGCGAATAGAAGCGGCACTGGAGAAGGGCGTTATCTCAAACGCTTAAACGCTGTCCTCCAGTGCGAGAGGGAGCCCTATATGCATGCCTACGTTGTCCAAAAAGGGTATTTCTTTGTAAATGTCCGCCGTGTTTTGGGAAATCACAAGGCAGAAAATCACAGGCTTAAAACGGTTGCCGCGCCAGCCGTTACGGACATTGGGAGATGGATGGCAACCAAAAGGGACTGCTTCCCGCAAGTGACCTCCTCACTTGCCGAAACCCGGGATCGAACCAGGGACCTTTAGATCTTCAGTCTAACGCTCTCCCAACTCCGCGAAAGCTGGGGAACAATAGTCCGTATAAGATGGGGAAGAAGGGGGAGAAAGGGGGGAGAAAAAGGAAGGAAAATGGAAGAAAAAATGGAAGGACCGGGGTTCGAATCCAGCCGTGGACTTAATTGAATTTCGTCGAATGACATTCAATAATTGTCTTGGTGCTCTGAAATGGTGTCAATGTGCTGAAACTCAATTCTAATTCAACTATAATGTAATATGATTGTGTTAGATGTTTTTGATCAACTTTTAATGAACCATCACAGTACTTGTAAAATGGAAGAGACAGTTTCAAATCCCACCTCAAGCATGTTAGTAAATATGCAATGGTCTTAAAAAGGGCTCCTTATTATTGTAATAGGGAGTATGTACTTTAAAAATGATTTTTTAACATAATGTATATCAAGCAGTGGCCATTTTCGCATGACATTTCTTGTGGCACACAAATACACTCTTTTCTTTTTTCATATGGACATACATAACTCTTACCCACTGGTCAATATCATGTGCGAGAGGAGTTTAATGCTACTGCATAGGGTTTATTTTACCCTTAAATCAGTGTTCAGCGTTGCAAAGTCTATTTCTCCTTTCTTGACTGTTTATTATGCCTGCTGTCACTTTTACCTGTGTGTATGAGTTTCTCCGTATGCAGATTAATGACTGACTAAATAAATAAATAAATAAATAAGGTTTCCAAGTCTTTTTAATCTAACTAGACACAAATCTTGAGAAATTAATATCTAGGCTATATCAAAAGTGGGTAATGCACTAAAGACGAATTGAAAGAAAGTAATGATTGAAATGAATGCGTGAATGATATATGAATGATATGAATGATAATTTAATAACTTTATTGGTCATTGAGTCAAGTATAAAAAGTATTGTGTATATGAATGTATTATGTAGTAGATTAAATAACACGATATTATTGAAGAGACGAACAGAGAATCAATTTCAATTAAATAAATCTTTATCAAGTGCACACAAATGATACTCAAAAACAATTAGAAAAAGTGCAATCTAAATCAAATAAAGAACACAGTGAACAATAAATAATAATAATAAAAACAGCAATCAAAAAAAGAAAATCAAAGAACAGAGAGCTTATTGGCAAATCACACAATTAGGCAAGGAGGCTAAGTACTGTTAAGTACAATTTTGAGACACTTGTACTTTACTTGAGTATTTCCATTTTATGCTACTTTATACTTACACTCCACTACATTTCAGAGGGAAATATTGTACTTTCTACTCCACTACATTTATTTGACAGCTTCAGTTACTTTTCAGATGGAGATTTGACACAATGGATAATATAACAAGCTTTTAAAATACAACACATTGTTAAAGATTAAACCAGTAAAAAAGCAGTGTGTAGTCAGGGTCACATTTCAGATGTCTATGAGTTAACAGCTCCACCAAATAGTGATTTTTCCCTCTAAACCTCACATGCTTTCATTTCAATAAATGTTCAAATGATCCAACATTTCAGCAAAAATCAAAGATTAGAGAAAAAGTCCAAAAACTGAAAACAGATTTGTGTATCAGAACTTTGTTTTTTCTTCTTTCCTCTCCCATGAATCATCTCACGACCCCTCAGATTTATCTGGTGACCCTTTGGAGGGGCCCGACCCCTAGGTTGGGAACCCCTGGACTAAACTAGCTAACTGTATATAAAGTAGTTCAAACTAGCTCCACCTCCAGCAGCTACAACAGTAACATGCTGCTTACACACTGATGCTTCAGTATTAATAATCTAATGATGTCATATATAATAAAATATCAGTCAGGGACCAAACCATTACTTTTACTTTAATACTTTAACTACATTTTGCTGCTAATACTTATGTACTTTTACTTAAGTAGGATTTTTACATTGCTGTATTGGTACTTTTACTTAAAGGGTAACTTCGGTATTTTTCAACCTGGACCCTCTTTTCCCAACTACGGGTGTCTAAGTAACTAATGGGGACAACAATTTTTGAAATTGGTCCAGTATTGAGCGAGATCGCTTCAGCCGGCAGCCGCGGAACGGGCTGCAATGTAATCCGGCGGGGCAAATGAACCGTCAATGTACGTCCACTAAAAGTGCTTGTTTTGCCACTGACAGGCTCAGATTGTTATTATAAATGTCTGACAACATTATGGAAAGGACTCAATACAGAAATGAAACGTACTTCCTTACCTTATGCTTGATCCGGTCTGTGTGTAACCAAGTCTCGCTCAAGTCTCGCGAGAGCTTAGTTGTTGCAGGAAGTGAGTGAGAGTTGGAGAGAGGAGTGCCGGGGGGAGTTTGTTGTGTTGGAGTACAGAAATCGTGGCTCGGTGTTATCTAAAATATTTTCTAAGTCATGGCTGAATATTTAGCTGATTTCGACAACGTGGAAGAGGCCTTTGAATTCGATGGCCGCCCGTATTTATTTGAGCCAGAGTATACGGATGAAGAGCTAAAGGCAGAACGGCTCTGGCTAAAGGTAAGGAAGTACGTTTCATTTCTGTATCGGGTCCTTTCCATAATGTTGTCAGACACTTATAATAACAATCTGAGCCTGTCAGTGGCAAAACAAGCACTTGTAGTGGACGTACATTGACGGTTCATTTGCCCCGTCGGATTACATTGCAGCCCGTTTCGCGGCTGCCGGCTGAAGCGATCTCGCTCAATACTGGACCTTTCAAAAATTGTTGTCCCCATTAGTTACTTAAGACACCCGCAGTTGGGAAAAGAGGGTCCAGGTTGAAAAATACCGAAGTTACCCTTTAAGTAAATGATCAGAGTACTTCTTCCACCACTGTAAATAATAATAATGATCAGGGCAATGAATCTTGAATAATTAACAGAACAATGAACCGATAAGAAATCACACAAAAGAGGAAAATGAGGACACATTAAAAACAACAACTGTGAACATATATCAAACACAAATAGCTAAAACTTCATGTTTAGGCTTTGTTCGTGGGCTGCACTCTGCATGGCCTTCAACCACTGTTCTTTGGACAGGGTCTCAGTTTCTGGGCAATATATTTTCCCCTTGTACTGGCTGTGGCCAGTTTATGAAGTGCGAAACTGGCCACACTTCTTGCACATGTTCGATGTGGCCGATTTCCGTTTATGGGGGACTGCAGAGTGGCTAGAGGCTGGAGAGGTGCAGGAGACTGCAGAGGGGCTGGAGGCTAGAGAGGTGCAGGAGACTGCAGACGGGCTGGAAGCTGGAGAGGTGCAGGAGACTGCAGAGTGGCTGGAAGCTGGAGAGGTGCAGGAGACTGCAGAGTGGCTGGAGGCAGGAGAGGGGCTGGAGACTGCAGAGTGGCTGGAAGCTGGAGAGGTGCAGGAGACTGCAGAGTGGCTGGAAGCTGGAGAGGTGCAGGAGACTGCAGAGTGGCTGGAAGCTGGAGAGGTGCAGGAGACTGCAGAGTGGCTGGAGAGGTGCAGGAGACTGCAGAGTGGCTGGAGGCAGGAGAGGGGCTGGAGACTGCAGAGTGGCTGGAAGCTGGAGAGGTGCAGGAGACTGCAGACGGGCTGGAGGCAGGAGAGGTGCAGGATGCTGCAGACGGGCTGGAGGCTGGAGAGGTGCAGGAGACTGCAGAGTGGCTGGAGGCTGGAGAGGTGCAGGAGACTGCAGAGTGGCTGGAGGCAGGAGAGGGGCTGGAGACTGCAGAGTGGCTGGAAGCTGGAGAGGTGCAGGAGACTGCAGACGGGCTGGAGGCAGGAGAGGTGCAGGATGCTGCAGACGGGCTGGAGGCTGGAGAGGTGCAGGAGACTGCAGAGTGGCTGGAGGCTGGAGAGGTGCAGGAGACTGCAGACGGGCTGGAGGCTGGAGAGGTGCAGGAGACTGCAGACGGGCTGGAGGCTGGAGAGATGCAGGAGACTGCAGAGTGGCTGGAAGCTGGAGAGGTGCAGGAGACTGCAGAGTGGCTGGAGGCTGGAGAGGTGCAGGAGACTGCAGAGTGGCTGGAGGCAGGAGAGGGGCTGGAGACTGCAGAGTGGCTGGAGGCTGGAGAGGTGCAGGAGACTGCAGAGTGGCTGGAGGCAGGAGAGGGGCTGGAGACTGCAGAGTGGCTGGAAGCTGGAGAGGTGCAGGAGACTGCAGAGTGGCTGGAAGCTGGAGAGGTGCAGGAGACTGCAGAGTGGCTGGAAGCTGGAGAGGTGCAGGAGACTGCAGAGTGGCTGGAGGCAGGAGAGGGGCTGGAGACTGCAGAGTGGCTGGAAGCTGGAGAGGTGCAGGAGACTGCAGAGTGGCTGGAAGCTGGAGAGGTGCAGGAGACTGCAGACGGGCTGGAGGCAGGAGAGGTGCAGGATGCTGCAGACGGGCTGGAGGCTGGAGAGGTGCAGGAGACTGCAGAGTGGCTGGAGGCTGGAGAGGTGCAGGAGACTGCAGAGTGGCTGGAGGCAGGAGAGGGGCTGGAGACTGCAGAGTGGCTGGAAGCTGGAGAGGTGCAGGAGACTGCAGAGTGGCTGGAGGCAGGAGAGGGGCTGGAGACTGCAGAGTGGCTGGAAGCTGGAGAGGTGCAGGAGACTGCAGACGGGCTGGAGGCTGGAGAGGTGCAGGAGACTGCAGAGTGGCTGGAAGCTGGAGAGGTGCAGGAGACTGCAGAGTGGCTGGAAGCTGGAGAGGTGCAGGAGACTGCAGAGTGGCTGGAGGCAGGAGAGGGGCTGGAGACTGCAGAGTGGCTGGAAGCTGGAGAGGTGCAGGAGACTGCAGACGGGCTGGAGGCTGGAGAGGGGCTGGAGACTGCAGAGTGGCTGGAAGCTGGAGAGGTGCAGGAGACTGCAGAGTGGCTGGAGGCTGGAGAGGTGCAGGAGACTGCAGAGTGGCTGGAAGCTGGAGAGGTGCAGGAGACTGCAGACGGGCTGGAGGCAGGAGAGGTGCAGGATGCTGCAGACGGGCTGGAGGCTGGAGAGGTGCAGGAGACTGCAGAGTGGCTGGAGGCTGGAGAGGTGCAGGAGACTGCAGACGGGCTGGAGGCTGGAGAGGTGCAGGAGACTGCAGACGGGCTGGAGGCTGGAGAGATGCAGGAGACTGCAGAGTGGCTGGAAGCTGGAGAGGTGCAGGAGACTGCAGAGTGGCTGGAGGCTGGAGAGGTGCAGGAGACTGCAGAGTGGCTGGAGGCAGGAGAGGGGCTGGAGACTGCAGAGTGGCTGGAGGCTGGAGAGGTGCAGGAGACTGCAGAGTGGCTGGAGGCAGGAGAGGGGCTGGAGACTGCAGAGTGGCTGGAAGCTGGAGAGGTGCAGGAGACTGCAGAGTGGCTGGAAGCTGGAGAGGTGCAGGAGACTGCAGAGTGGCTGGAAGCTGGAGAGGTGCAGGAGACTGCAGAGTGGCTGGAAGCTGGAGAGGTGCAGGAGACTGCAGAGTGGCTGGAGGCAGGAGAGGGGCTGGAGACTGCAGAGTGGCTGGAAGCTGGAGAGGTGCAGGAGACTGCAGAGTGGCTGGAAGCTGGAGAGGTGCAGGAGACTGCAGACGGGCTGGAGGCAGGAGAGGTGCAGGATGCTGCAGACGGGCTGGAGGCTGGAGAGGTGCAGGAGACTGCAGAGTGGCTGGAGGCTGGAGAGGTGCAGGAGACTGCAGAGTGGCTGGAGGCAGGAGAGGGGCTGGAGACTGCAGAGTGGCTGGAAGCTGGAGAGGTGCAGGAGACTGCAGACGGGCTGGAGGCTGGAGAGGTGCAGGAGACTGCAGACGGGCTGGAGGCTGGAGAGATGCAGGAGACTGCAGAGTGGCTGGAAGCTGGAGAGGTGCAGGAGACTGCAGAGTGGCTGGAGGCTGGAGAGGTGCAGGAGACTGCAGAGTGGCTGGAGGCAGGAGAGGGGCTGGAGACTGCAGAGTGGCTGGAGGCTGGAGAGGTGCAGGAGACTGCAGAGTGGCTGGAAGCTGGAGAGGTGCAGGAGACTGCAGAGTGGCTGGAGAGGTGCAGGAGACTGCAGAGTGGCTGGAGGCAGGAGAGGGGCTGGAGACTGCAGAGTGGCTGGAAGCTGGAGAGGTGCAGGAGACTGCAGACGGGCTGGAGGCTGGAGAGGTGCAGGAGACTGCAGAGTGGCTGGAAGCTGGAGAGGTGCAGGAGACTGCAGAGTGGCTGGAAGCTGGAGAGGTGCAGGAGACTGCAGAGTGGCTGGAGGCAGGAGAGGGGCTGGAGACTGCAGAGTGGCTGGAAGCTGGAGAGGTGCAGGAGACTGCAGACGGGCTGGAGGCTGGAGAGGGGCTGGAGACTGCAGAGTGGCTGGAAGCTGGAGAGGTGCAGGAGACTGCAGAGTGGCTGGAGGCTGGAGAGGTGCAGGAGACTGCAGAGTGGCTGGAAGCTGGAGAGGTGCAGGAGACTGCAGAGGTGCTTGCGGGTGCCAGCTGCTGGAGAGTAGAGAGGTGCTGGAGGGAGGAGAGGTGCTGTGGTGGTCGACCTCATCACAATCCACCAGACAACTGTGAACATATATCAAACACAAATAGCTAAAACTTAATGTTGAGGCTTTGTTCGTGGGCTGCACTCTGCATGGCCTTCAACCACTGTTCTTTGGACAGGGTCTCAGTTTTTGGGCAATATATTTTCCCCTTGTATTGGCTGTGGCCAGTTTCTGAAGTGCGAAACTGGCCACACTTCTTGCACATGTTCGATGTGGCCGACCGATTGTATTTCCGTTTAGCGGATGCAGCTTGGCATTGGTCATCGGTAGGTTCACTGGTGGCAGTGGTGGTGCTGGGTAATGAGGACGGGGTGATGGCTGAATTAGGGACAGGGCAGGGGAGCAACAGCCGCATCCCTGGTACGACAGGTGCAGGTGGTGCTGCAGGAAACAGCTGCCGCTGTGCAGCTATGGGCCTGGGACTAATAAGCCTGGGCCCTGCTCTCGACCCTTGCTGGATATGGGGGGCTGGAGGCTGGACGGAGGTGGCTGGAGGCTGCCTGAACCTGGTTCTCGCCTGCCCTGCTGTATTAGGTGGCATTATGTAAGAATGCAGCTGATGGTGATGGTGATGATGTTGTATAGGCACAACAGGCTGTGCGTTGGCAGGCAATAGAGGCTCCACTGCCACTGGGCGCGCCTCAGGGAGCTGCACGTCTTTGAGCAGAAGAGCAACCTCTTGAGCCTTCAGGCGTTTGTTGTGCCACTGTATAAGGGTGGTCTGGTTCACCTCAACTGGCTGAAGGGTGGTCTGCTCCATCACCACTCCGTTGCAGAGCAGTAGCTGCCGAATTCTTCGATAATCTTGAAGAATGAGAGACCATCTTGACAGGCTATCTTTTCCCTGTTTTCTAGGGCTTTTGTGGATGTCACATAGCCTGATGAAGATGGTCTCTATAAGTCGGCAGCAGCTTGGCCACTGTGCAGGGGAGCCCTTCGAGCCCAGCACACACCTCTTGGTGCTCTCCACTCCAGGGGTGAAATCAGACCGCTGTTTAGGTGATCTGAAGCGGCCAGTCAACAGCCTCTCCTGGTATCGAGCAGCATACACCACCCGCCTCTTGTCAAAATCCTCCAGGTTCTGCCACAGACTCACTACAGTGTAGGCCTGCTGGTTGTTGAGGGTGAGGCCTGTCTGATGGCGCAGCTCCACCAGGTACTCTGCCAGTGCATCCACTCTGTCCATACCTGGGATGTTGTGTTCATCCACAGCCTGGAGAGGTGCAGAAGGCTGGAGAGGGGCTGGAGGCAGGAGAGGGGCTGGAGGCTGGAGAGCGGCTGGAGGCTGGAGAGTGGCTGGAGGCTGGAGAGGTGCAGGAGACTGCAGACGGGCTGGAGGCTGGAGAGGTGCAGGAGACTGCAGAGTGGCTGGAAGCTGGAGAGGTGCAGGAGACTGCAGAGTGGCTGGAGGCTGGAGAGGTGCAGGAGACTGCAGACGGGCTGGAGGCTGGAGAGATGCAGGAGACTGCAGAGTGGCTGGAAGCTGGAGAGGTGCAGGAGACTGCAGACGGGCTGGAGGCTGGAGAGGTGCAGGAGACTGCAGAGTGGCAGGAGACTGCAGATGGGCTGGAGGCTGGAGAGGTGCAGGAGACTGCAGAGTGGCTGGAGGCTGGAGAGGTGCAGGAGACTGCAGAGTGGCTGGAGGCTGGAGAGACTGCAGAGTGGCTGGAGGCTGGAGAGGTGCAGGAGACTGCAGAGTGGCTGGAAGCTGGAGAGGTGCAGGAGACTGCAGACGGGCTGGAAGCTGGAGAGGTGCAGGAGACTGCAGACGGGCTGGAGGCTGGAGAGATGCAGGAGACTGCAGAGTGGCTGGAGGCTGGAGAGGTGCAGGAGACTGCAGAGTGGCTGGAGGCTGGAGAGGTGCAGGAGACTGCAGAGTGGCTGGAAGCTGGAGAGGTGCAGGAGACTGCAGAGTGGCTGGAGGCAGGAGAGGTGCAGGAGACTGCAGACGGGCTGGAGGCTGGAGAGGTGCAGGAGACTGCAGAGTGGCTGGAAGCTGGAGAGGTGCAGGAGACTGCAGAGTGGCTGGAGGCAGGAGAGGTGCAGGAGACTGCAGACGGGCTGGAGGCTGGAGAGGTGCAGGAGACTGCAGACGGGCTGGAGGCTGGAGAGATGCAGGAGACTGCAGAATGGCTGGAGGCTGGAGAGGTGCTTGCGGGTGCCAGCTGCTGGAGAGTACAGAGGTGCTGGAGGGAGGAGAGGTGCTGTGGTGGTCGACCTCATCACAATCCACCAGACCTGCCACTGTGGTTTCTTCTCCCATCGCTTCAGCGAATCCCTCATCCTCTTCCCCTTGCCCTTCCACGTCCAGCTCCTCCAGCTGCTGGGAGGTCTCCTCACAACTTGTGTGCATATCTTGCAGTGGCTCATTATTTTGCCGCAGCAAATACTGCACACCAATCAGCTCCCCTGAGAAAATATTAACAAAAGAAAATTAAACATTATATATGTAAATTAACATGTAATGACACCAGATATATTAAATGCAGTCATCACAATACCCTCACCAGTGTATTTAGCAGGTGGCATAAAGTTAGGGACCAGTTTCCTGCCAAACACCCTCTCAAAATTGCTGTTGACGCAATGAACCAACTCCCCTGTGTAACTGTGCAGGGGAGATGGTTCAGATGCAACAGCAGCAGCAGCGCGGTCCTGGTTCCAGCGGTTCAGCCCCTCCAGGAGGTAAATCTGGAAGTTCACAGTGTTGGCACTGTTCCCTGAAAGAAAGAAAGAAAGAAAGAAAGAAAGAAAGAAAGAAAGAAAGAAAGAAAGAAAGAAAGAAAGAAAGAAAGAATAGCAGGCTAAATGTTAGAACCACCTGTGACATAGAAATCTGTAGAGGAAGTAAACATTGTGGACATGCAAAATCTTTATTTAACAACAAATTATCATAAAGACAATCATATTAAATCATTAACACCATAGATAATGAACACAAACCTGGAATGAATCGATTCAGGTGGCAGTGAAACGATTCCAGCGATGTGGAGCCCCTGGCACATCGGTAGGTTTTCAGCAGCACTCCTCCCTTGGTGATGCTTCCGGTCTCTGTGTAAAGCGGCACACCTGCAGGGTCCTGAATGCATGCCACATGCCGCTTCTGAGTCCGCCAGATGTGCTGCATCCGCACAGTGTCAATCAGAGGAACATTGAGCGCGTCATTCCCCTTGCTGCTCATGAGCTCCCCTAAGAGCTGATCAAGGAGGAGAATGGTCTGCTCTGCTCCTCGGGTCCTCCTCCTGCAGTGCAACGCCAGCTCAGCCTTGGTGATGTGGCGGTCCAGCTCCCTCTCAGTCACTGCAGGCCAGTTTTGCTGCGTCAGCTGCTCCCTCTTGGCCCTTCTCAGCAGAGCCACATCATCTGCATCCCACTCAAAAATGCATGCTGACATGCGTGCCATAAAAGTGGGGTACAGCTGATGGGCGTCAGTGGTACACCCTACTGCCAGACGCCGCATGAAGTGCCAGATGTCTAGCCGAACGATGACATCCAGCCACCCGCTGAAGCGCATCTTCAGCTTCGTCTCTCCCACTTCCTTGCAGCAGCCACAGTCCACATACAAGGCAATGGGGGGAGCCACACCCGCCCTCCGGTACCTCTCCATCAGGCCTGCAGCCATGAGGTCCAATCCAGGTCCTTCATGGGCTGTAAGGACACTGACAAGCACTTGACCCACTTCGTTGCCAACTGAAGTGAGCCATTGTGCAGTGCCCTTAGCAGGCCCTGTCAGCTTCTTGGTGATCTGAAAATACAAATGAATAAACACAGTATTATTAGAACAGGTTCACCTGGACTTACAAATCATATATTATAAAGTGATTTGATACAGGTTTATTCATAAGGATAAACCCCTTGAGATGAACCATCTTGTTTTCGAGGGGGTCCTAACATACAATACAAACAAACATGAAAAACAAAAAATGAAACAAAGACATTAAAGTAATAGCAAAGACAAAAACAAAACAACAATCAACAATTCAACAGACACACTACAACTAAGACAATCAACACACAAACATCAGAAAGATGAGTACATTGGTGAACACAGCCACTAGATGGCCACAGAGAGGCTATGAACAAATGCTTGCCCAGTAAAAATAGAATAAAGAATATAGAATATACAGTGTATTGTATATTGTATAAAGGTATAGCATCATCTGAAACATGTACAATTTATCTCAAAATAAGAAGACAAACCATTTTTAAAATTTTTAAATGATGTCAAGGATCATATGTTTGAAGGTAAGTTATTCCAGTCTGAAGGAGCCTTAAACATAAACGCTCTTTCCAATTGCTTTTCTGACTGTAGGAATGGAGAAGAAGTATTGTGTAGAATGCCTCAATTGATATATTGAGGAATATGGTACCAAAAACTGTTGTAGGTAATGAGGATAGTTGAAATGTACACATTTAAAGATGAGTGATTGAGTGTTTATTTTGTAAAATCTTATTAAATCTAGTTAATAACTGTTTCACAAAACCAAATACTTAATTATAAGTGAGAATGCAGTTATCCAAATAGTTAGTAGTTATATAGTAAATAGTAATAGTAATAGTAAATAGTTATTCAAACCTTTTTAGTGGAATCCAGTTTTAAAATGGATCCATATGTGCCTGTGATACAAGCCTTGATATCCTCAAGTCTGCTGAGGATATCGTGGCTGTAAACAGTCAGGATCCATTTGTAGCTGGGGACTACGTCAGGTTGTGGGGGCTCCTGGAAACGTGGCGGCAGCAGGCCAGGGTTGGCCATGAAGGCGACACACTCAGAGGTGTACCTTGCTACCCGCTGGAGCCACTCCTCACTGTGGTTCTCCTTCAGCTGGCTGACGATGCGGGCAGGGCCATTCCCAAGTGTTCGCTCACGCAGCAGGCGGATGACCCGTATGTCACAGGCATACCTTAGAAAGAGTATTCAAATAAATTATTCTAGTAAATATTTCACATAATGGCAAAAAAAAAAGACTAATTCAGTGTATAACTCACTTGCGCGTGAGGATGACCCTGAACTCAGAGCGGTGGGCCAGGTCCAGCTGTTGGAGGATGTTCTGACCGGTG
>NW_027284232.1:0-10000 GCF_046629955.1 Centroberyx affinis | reverse complement strand
CATTACAGGGATGGGACTCAATTTTGCGACTCAAGTCACATTTACACACTTTCACACTTTCACTGTGTTTTTTTCCTGTTGCAGTGCAGTAAAATATATTAAGTGATTATATACACTTCCTATCTGTACCTTCATTTTATTTTATTTAAGTTCTATTTAAAGGTCCCAACACACATTACAGAAGAGAAATTTAAAAGAACAATAACACACAGAATATGACAGAATATCATAAGACAGTACAAAACAAGGATGAAACACTACAAAGGAAATAAAACACAGTAGAAGAAGTAGAATGTTACATGATGTTGGACCAGATCGACTCTTTAGGAGACACATATAAAACCAGGCCAATAAAACCAGCGCCTGGTTTTATATGAATAATTAAAAAAGATAAAATGTATCAGCGGACTCTGAATTTATTAGAAATAACCATGTTTCTGTCTTTTGTCTGAGACTTGAACTGGACTTGATTCAAGTGACTTGTGATTTCTGTTACATAATTTCTGTTATATAATTATGATTAGTAGTATGTGATTATGACTCATTAACCTGAAATGGATCACTAACCTCACATTAAGGGCACAGTAATGTGCAGATGCAGATATTCTAGTTACTAGTAATTAATAATTTGTTTATCTGTAATAAAAACTTAAATGAGACAAAAATAATGATAATAATAAGAGTGGATACTTTGCGTCAGGAGGCATTTATAACCATAAATGCTCAAACAATTACTCAACAATTTATAAATCATAACCCCTTACTTTAAGGAGACATAGAGAATGGATTATTTAGTGTCAGAATATCCTAATAGTTAATAGATAATAATCCTATAAGTATTGAATAATTTTGATAAAACTTGTGTTAATTTAGTACCCTTTTCTAATTATTGATATTATAATGATATAGTAATTCTACATCTTAAATCTTCTTCAACTGAAAAAGTAAATTAATTAAAAGAAAGAGAAAGGAGAGCAGTGGAATGATGAGAAAAATAGAAACAAAGAGAAGAACATAAGGAGTGAGTGAGAGAGAAAGAGAGAGAGAGAGAGAGAGAGAGAGAGAGAGAGACAGAGAGGAAAACGAGTGTTTTTATTAATAACTCGTCGTCTCGTTGATCAAAGGCTCGTCTGGCGCACAGCCCCGCCCCCTCGTCAGTCTCCACGGCGATGAATTGGTACCAACACCAGGCTTTTAACGAGCCTCTGATCTATTAACTGGCTCAGCCTCATTCACACACACACACACACACACACACACACTCACACACACACACACACACACACACACACACACACAGATACACACACCCTCTTAAAACTTTGAATCTATGTATCCATCCTTCTCCTAGTCTTTCAGCAGTTAATAGGAGAGAGAGAGAGAGAGTGCGAGAGAGAGAGAGAGAGAGAGAGAGAGAGAGAGAGAGAGAGAGAGAGAGAGAGAGAGAGAGAGAGAGTGCGAGAGAGAGAGAGAGAGAGAGAGAGAGTGCGAGAAAGAGAGAGAGGGAGAGAGAGAGATCCACAGCTCTTTAACCTTCATCACTTGTCTGGAGAGGCTCTCAACCTGCCCATTATCGCTACAGCAATCAGCAGCATTCATTGCCTGTGTGTGTGTGTGTGTGTGTGTGTGTGTGTGTGTGTGTGTGTGTGTGTGTGTGTACAGATACACATACAACAATCCATGATAAAGTGTCTCTTACGAAACAGACAGTCCCAGTCCTCACTTCTGATTGGCCGATCGAGTCACACGTATAGCCAAACAACACAGACTTCTGACCGCATCATTTCGTTTAAAATAGTAATGAACGACCACTTTGTTTAGCTACTGTTCTTTCAGCCCGGACTCAGGAAGTTTGATGTCTTGTCATACACTAGTCAGAGATACTCATGGATATGCGACTAGAGCCAGAGCAACAGATTTTGACCCCTGTAGGTTGAAGAGTGCATCAGGGAAAAACATCTTTTAGTACTCGGCAGCTGCAGAATGGAATCTATTGCCGTCCCATATTAAAGAAATTGCCACTGCTAACTGTTTTAAAGGAGCAGTGAAGGGATGGTTGCTGAGTTGCTGAGAGACGATCATTAACCATTAGTGTTCTTTGAATGTATGTTGCTTTATATCCCACTACTATAACTGGAGAGCGGTTTGTGTGTTTGTGTGTTTGTGTGTCCCACCATGGAGGAGAGGAGACGAGAGGAGAGGAGAGGAGAGGAGAGGAAGAGGAGAGGAGACAAGGAGAGGAGAGGAGACGAGAGGAGAGGAAGAGGAGAGGAGACAAGACGAGAGGAGAGGAAGAGGAGAGGAGACAAGGAGAGGAGAGGAGAGGAGACAAGTAGAAGAGAGGAGAGGAGGAGAGGAGACAAGGAGAGGAGGAGAGACAAGGAGAGGAGGAGAGACAAGGAGAGGAGAGGAGGAGAGGAGACAAGGAGAGGAGCGGAGGAGAGGAAGAGGACAGGAGGAGAGGAGACAAGGAGAGGAGGAGAGACAAGGAGAGGAGAGGAGACAAGGAGGGGAGGAGAGGAGAGGAGAGAAGAGGAGGAGAGGAGGAGGTTATAAATTCTAGTAATGTATAATATGTTCATGTTCTTTTTTATGTTGTAAGTCAGACCTGCCTGTGCTGCTGACCATTGCATTATACAACGAGGACCACAGTGGAAATAATTCTTCTTGACTTTATTGTGTGTTAAAGTCCTCGACAAGTTTACTATGTGTGTATGGCTGTGGCCTAAGGGCTTTCAAACCTTAATTGGTAACACTTTACAATAAGGGTACATTAATTAAGGGTTAGTTAATTAGCATTAACTAACCCTTAATTAACAGTTAACTAATGTGTCTGGTAATAATTTACTAATAGTGTTCATGTTAACTAAGGTATTCATTTATATATTATTTAATAGTCATCTTTATAAACTATTAAATAATGTATAAATTAATACTTTAGTTAACATGAACACCATTAGTAAATTACACATTAGTTAACTGTTAATTAAGGGTTAGGTAGTGCTTATTAAGCATTAACTAACCCTTAACTTAGTGACCCTTATTGTAAAGTGTTACCCCTTAATTTTAAAATCTGTCAAATAAGACCAATCAGCTAACCTAAGACACTAAACAATAAAAGCCAACAGAGAAGGAGAATAAAACAATTACAAAAAGTAAAAGTACATTTTGATCTGAAACATTATTCCTTTCCACAACATGGAATCTGTATTTCAGAGTTTGTGCTCATTTCATTATTGATTGAGAATAAAAGATTTAATAAACACTTTTTTTCTGTGTCGTCCTGGCCGGTGTGGGTGCAGCAGGTAACTTCAGGTCACTGAAGACATGAAATCACTTCTTCTTTTTGGCAGCCGCCGCCTCTTGAGGCTGAGAGGCGGCGGACAGAGTGATGGAGGAGGCAGACGCAGACAAACTGCCTCTTCTCTTGCATCATCTTCACAAATGTTAGCATGTAGTGAGGGAGGGTACTCTGTTCCTTTTTCATATCAGCAACCACTTTGTCAGAGGAGGCAGATGGTGGATTTCTCATTTTAAAATGAAACTTCAGTTATTCGGAGTGGAATTTAAAAAGAAAATGGAATTTTGAATAAGTAAGCACATTAAAAAAACTATGCAATTTCCGCACACTGGCATATCCAAATGGCTGTGAGAGGTAACTTCTAAATTTAAAAAATGAAATATTATTAACTCAATATGGCTGACATAGCCAGGTATATTGTTGGAACTATTTCAAGTAAACAACCACGTATTCAGCTGCTGTGCAGTGATCTTTGACTGCACACACTTCCATCGCCTACCATCTTCATTCCTATGGAAACAAGTAATGTAGTGCCAGCAAGTTCAAAACTCTACCTGATTTTGGTGTCATATTTTGTGTAAATTTTACCAATCTAGCCTACTATCACTCAACATAGCGTATGCTAAAGCATTAGCATGGAGCCTACTATCACTCAACATAGTGTATGCTAAAGCGTTAGCATGGAGCCTACTATCACTCAACATAGCGTATGGTGTTAGCATGGAGCTACTATCACTCAACATAGTGTATGCTAAAGCGTTAGCATGGAGCCTACTATCACTCAACATAGCGTATGCTAAAGCGTTAGCATGGAGCCTACTATCACTCAACATAGCGTATGCTAACGTGTTAGCATGGAGCTACTATCAAATGATTATGTTGTTGTCGATGCTGCAAATTATTTGTAAAGTTTAAAATTAGAATTCCTTGTTTCTTTAGAAAAGTGTAAAGTCTGCTGTGTGAAATGTGAATGAACTTCTTTTTCTTTTTTTATAACTGTATTGTTGTTGAAAAATAAATCTTTGATCCTAATGAGACTTCCTGCTTAAATAAAGGAATAATGTTCTCATCACTTAACGGTTGAACAACGATGATCTCCCAGAACCTTGGTGTAATCCTTTAGGTTTAACTTCATCACATTTCCTGCCAGTGACCATTACCTGACACCAGGATTTAATTTGGGCCAATAGGGCGACTGTGCGGCGTCTCAGTCAGTGTGGGCGTCCCGCCGCCGCTGCCCCACTTTGTGATTTAGGTGTGATTGAGGCGGGTGTGTTTCTTACATAATAACCTTACATAACACAGTTTTATATTGGTAATTCTTAAAAAAATTGCTTTGGCGATATGGAACCACACAGACATACATTACTGTGTCAGCATCACAGCGATGTAGTTTCCAAAAAATGAAATGAAAAGCCCCCTACAGTGGGTGGATGGAGGTTAGAACAGTCAGCCGCCTGCTAGTCTTTGAATAATGCAGCTGTCAAAAGGCTCAAAATTAAACACATTGAATACACAGAGGACAGCCCAGGGCTCTGCTCCAGTCCATAACACACACACACACACACACACACACACACACACACACACAAATAAACATGCAGACAGACACGTATGTACACGCTGCGTAAATAGACACACACAAACAAACACGCTTATATGCACATGCATGCAGGCAGACACAGACATACACACAGAGACTGCCAAACACACACACACACACACACACGGCCAAATATAATCACATACAAGCACACTCATACAGTCAAATATAAACACACTCTCTCTCTCTCACTCACTCACACACACAAACATGACTAACACAGCCTATCCTAACGTACCTTTAGACCAAATTCAACCAGTGTAGCTTCCAATGATTTCAGATATGAAAGGATTCATATTTGGCTTCATTGGAGTGTATTTGGTGTTTCAATAAAGATAGTTTTTAGGTAATTAGCTGATGTTTGTAGTAGGGCTGGGCGATATGGACAAAATCATATAATATTTTTGACCAAATACCTCCATATCGATATTGCGACAGTATTGTAGGGATGACTATTGGTGCTTTCACGAAATATTTACACAATGAGATTTTTGATAAATAATCTTCAGTAATGTGGATATAATGACTAAGTGGGTAAAGGCAAATAATAGAACAGCTAGAACAGTCTGGTAAGTTCAGAAAATGACATCACTTTACTGTAATGCAGCCTTTGAAACCAGGAAAAGACACTTATGCCTCTCTTCTACTTATCACGATATTACGATATCCAAAATCTAAGCCGATACCTAGTATCATATCACGATATCGATATAATATCGATATATTGCCCAGCCCTAGTTTGTAGCCAGAGTGATTTATAATGAATGCAACAGTAGAATGAGCGTCAATTCCTCGATCACCAACATTACAAGCGACCAATATTCAGGAGGTCAAGGGTCAGAGGTCACAGTGTGCTGACAGTGTCACCGTGACCCCAGCAGGATCATGGATGACAGAGAGGTGAGCCGGGTAGAAAAGATAGAAAGGATTTTTTTTTCATGGCACGACTCGGTTGAGAACAAGCAGTGACACCTTTGTACGCTTTTGATTTGTGATTTCTCCAATTTATTCAGAGAGTGTTAAACTTTTGATTGTTGGTTAGAGGCTGAACAGCAATCAAATTACCATATTTGTTGCCGTGTTACATAGTTACAGTTCTGCTGCAGTGTAGCCATGGATGCTAGCTACAGGTAAATTACTTTAGCTTGTAATAAAATCATGGAGCCTTTTAATCAGAATAGCAGCCCAATCAGAATAAAAATGCCTCATATGAAATTTCATTCCGTTTGAGAGGGCTGGTTTAACCCTTTAATAATCCGGTCGATGGATAAAATTTCATCATGTAAACATTCCGATCATTTTCTTTATCTCGCATTTAATGTAAGTAACGTCTATTACGTTTCCCTTTTTTTCCGGGAGGATTGGAATGGATGTGCTTGTTATTAACCCCGGGGCGCTCGGGCTTGATGTGGGCGGTGCAGCCCATTTTTATATCAAGTCCTGACTCAAACAACAAAACGTCTTTTTCTGAAACTTACGGAGTCGTATGTTTTGATAAAACTGTTGCTTCATCAGAAAGAACAGCATATTTTTCGATAATGAGCAGCTACGAGTACGTTATCCCTTACTGGTATGATTTTCTGTTGAATGTGTCTCATGTGTATCAGTCTGTTTTATGTTAGTTGTCAGTATGTCTCTAAGCCAACACCACCAAGACAAATTGCTGTACCTTAATTGGAATTGTATGAATAAAATGATTCTGATTTTAATTCTGCAGGTAAAGATAGTTTGAGAAGTAGTGATAGTTTTTTTTTTTAATACAGAGGTGCTGTATAGTGAAGTTGTACTGTATAGTGAGGTTGTAGTATACAGTATAGTGAGGTTGTACTGTATAGTGAGGTTGTAGTATACAGTATAGTGAGGTTGTACTATAGAGAGGTTGTACTGTGTAGTGAGGGTGTACTATATAGTGAAGTTGTAGTGTGTAGTGAGGTTGTGTTGTACAGTGAGGTTGTACTGTATAGTAAGGTTGTACATTATAGTGAGGTTGTACTGTATAGTGAAGTTGTAGTATATATAGTGAGGTTGTACTATAGAGAGGTTGTACTGTAGATAGTGAGGTTGTACTGTGTAGTGAGGGTGTACTATATAGTGAAGTTGTAGTGTGTAGTGAGGTTGTGTTGTACAGTGAGGTTGTACTGTATAGTAAGGTTGTACATTATAGTGAGGTTGTACTGTATAGTGAAGTTGTAGTATATATAGTGAGGTTGTACTATAGAGAGGTTGTACTGTAGATAGTGAGGTTGTACTGTGTAGTGAGGGTGTACTATATAGTGAAGTTGTAGTGTGTAGTGAGGTTGTTCTGTATGGAGAAGTTGTGCTGTATAGTGAGGTTGTTCTGTATGGACAAGTTGTACTGTATAGTGAGGTTGTACACTATAATGAGGTTGTACTGTATGGTGAGGTTGTACTGTATAGTGAGGTTGTTCTGTATGGAGAAGTTGTACTGTATAGTGAGGTTGTGCTGTACAGTGAGGTTGTACTGTATGGACAAGTTGTACTGTATAGTGAGGTTGTACTGTATAGTGAGGTTGTTCTGTATGGACAAGTTGTACTGTATAGTGAGGTTGTACACTATAATGAGGTTGTACTGTATGGTGATGTTGAGGCACAAACAGTGAGTGAGTTTGTGTATGGAAGCCCACACAGAGCAGAAATAATGTCTCCTCTCTTTCTGTGTAGAGCTCAGCTGTCAACACCGACCTACTTAGACTGCCACACTGAAAAACCCAATACACCGACAGAGGGGGGGGGGGGGGTCGAGAGACAGAGAGAGAGAGACAAAGAGAGAGAGAGAGACAAAGGGAGAGAAAGAAAAACCGAGGGAGAGAGAGAAAAAGAGACACAGAAAGACAAGGAGAGAGAGAGAGAGGACATTGTTGTTTGTGTGTTTGTGAATCTGCATGTGTGTGTATTTGAAAGTGCATGCTTGTCTGAATCTCTATCTGTGTGTATGTGTGTGCACATGTGTGTGTGTGTGTGTGTGTATATGTGAGTGTGTGTGTCTTTGCGTGCATGTGCATGTGTGTGTGTGTGTGTGTGTAATGGAGGTGAACGAGCATTGATCGCTGCTGCCAAAGCTGCCAAGCTGCTGATCAGATAAGATCACACTGGCGCTGAAGTATTTAATTGAGAATTGTGCGTGTGTGTGTGTGTGTGTGTACATTCATGCTTGCGTGCATGTATGTGTGTGTGTGTGTGTGTGTGAAGTTGGTGATGTTATCACTTAACTCAAGGGCTCAAGTTTGATCTTTTATCTCCCGGTCGCTCTTTCTCACTCTCTCTCTCTCTCTCGGTCTCCCCCCCCCCCCCCCCCCACACACACACACACACACACACACACACGTCAGTCATTCAGGACTTGCAAATTCGGAGATGTCATTCTGCTGAGAAAAGGCTTTAAGGAGAAAACAAGGAGAGAGGAGGAGAGTGAGATGGGTTGAGGAAAAAAGGTAATCAAAGGAGGGAAGGAGGAGAAAGGAAAAGAGGAGGGGGAGCAGAAAATAACACAAGAGCGAAAAGGAGAGGAGAAAAAGGAAAGAAAAGGATAGAAAAGAGGACATAAGAGGAGACGGAAAGGAAAGGAAAGGAAAGGAAAGGTAGACAGGACAGGAGAGTAGTGGAGGGGAGAGAAAGGAGGACAGGAGACAAGAAGACATGAAACAAGGAGAAGAGAGGAAAAAGGAGAGGAGAAGGGAGGAGAGGAGGAGAGGAGGAGAGGAGGAAAGGAGATATGGGCTAAGGATACCAGGTAGCCAAAGTAATGACAAAGGAAAATAAAAGGGATGAGAGAAGGATTGAGGAGAAAAGAGGAGAGACGAGAGGGAGAGAGTAAGAGAGGAGGGCAGTGGAAAGGAGTGAGGAGACCGAGAGGGAAGGAGAGAAGAGGAGAAGGAACGAGAGAAGGATGAATAGGAGAAAAAAGGCAGTCAAAGACGGAGACGAGGAGGTGAAGAGGAGAGAGGCAAGGAAATAGGGGGGGGAGAAGAAAGCAGTGGAGAGGAAAGGGTGAAGTCGGGAGAAAAGGAGACAAGGAGAGGAGGAGAATAGAGAGAAAGACAAGGAAGCAGGAGAGGAGGCAGGAGATTTATGGTGCGAGGAAAAGGTAATGAAGAGAGAGAGAGGAGCGAAGGGAGAGATGGAGAGAAGGAGAAATGGGAGAGGATCAGTTTGCCGCTGCCTCCACTAATCAATCATTGTTTATGAAATAATTTGGGCTGAAAACAGACTTCAGGGCCGAGCGACAGGGAGAGAGAGAGAGAGAGAGCGAGAGAGAGAGAGAGAGAGAGACAGGAGGATGGATGGAGAGGGAAAGAGAGATTTATTAGAGAGAAGAAGAAATAAAAAGGTAATGAGGCAGTGAGGGAGACAGAGATGAATACAGTCGGAGAATGTCATGCTTTTCTTTCTTTCTGTCTTTCCTTTTTTCTTTCTTTCCTTCTGTATTTCCTCCCTTCTTTCGTTTCTTTCCTTCCTTCCTTCCTTCATTCCATCCTTCCTTCCTTCCTTCTCCTTTCGTTCTCCCCTCTGCTCTTGGTTCAAGAAACAGAAATGCTGAGATGTAGTGAGTAACATGGCACACACACACACACACACGCACACGAACACACACACACACACACACACACACACACACACACACACACACACACACACTCACACACACACACTGACATCTCCTTGCCATCTCCACAGATTCTGAAGGTCATTACTTTCAGTACATTTAATCACAGTGGGAGTCTGTTTCTGCTCTGCCTCCTGCAGCGGAAGGTCAACCCCAAAATTTCACCAGTCACTCAGATAGTTTTTATCAGATAAAATGGCCGCTTCGATTCAACAGCGCTTCCATCGGCTCCGGCCTTCCTCCAGCCACACACACACTGCGAGAGGTTTCGCCAGCCGGCCCCAAAGTTGAAACAAGCAAATAGTGAACATGTTGTCCCCCACCAGTGATGTAGCTCCACCCTTGGGTCAGTCAGTGATTGCTGAGTGAACTTGAAATATGAGTGAAATTGTATAAGCATTTTGGTATGGGACAATGAAAGGACAGATTGACCATATATTTCTGTTGCCTACTCTCCTCAGAATTAGGTTTA
>NW_027284231.1:0-43278 GCF_046629955.1 Centroberyx affinis | reverse complement strand
TACACGCACACACACTGGAAGGCAGAAAAGCTGGCTTCCAGCAAGGCGTTTTTCAAATGATTACATATGCCACCCTCTTGTGGATAGACACCAGCATTGGAGCTGCCTAGAATTATTTTGGCTTGTGCATTGGACAGGAAAAAAGTAAAATTGGTGACCACTAATTAATTGTTAATTTAATAGTTTATATGAATGATTTATTGCACACCTCATAAACTAAGTTGTAATTCTAATCATATAGGTAAAATATTAAATCTGAGATACAAGAGTTTTATTCCAAGATGAGATATCCACCATCTGAAAAAAATGGACACAGACTCTCACAAAATGACTGCTGGTATGAAAATAAATCATGTTACTGGTTACAAATATCATTTTAAGACTTATGGTGATAAATAGTTATGGTTTATGGTATTAAGATTTGAATCGCCTGTTTTTGAAATAGTGACTGATGAGTTTCATGTTGCCAAAATTCCTCCAGAATGAATATGAAACCCTTCAGTCCAAATGCCTTTAGGCTTCAGACACTGTCAATGATGATAGAAGAGATGAAACGACTTCATCACATACTGTAATAATGAGATTCTGTGGGCAGCATATGCTCCTCTGATGTTTCATGTATGAAGTAGGATCCATATTCACACAGAATATCTGAGTCTGTGTAAAATAGTTATGTCTGCAGCTCCACTGGTCTCACTGTGTTTTCATTATTTGTTAAAGCAATGGTAGGCATTTAATGGTTTATATGTAATGGGATCACAGAAACCGGTAGCGCTTGAATGCCAGGAAACACAGTGAGGTAGTTAAAAAAAAACAAAAAAAAAACACTAGGGGATAAGGCTACTTGTTGGATTATTCAGAAACATACATTAAGGACTGAGATTATAGATATTCACATAATTACACTTAAAATAATGTTTGATCATAATGACTGAACTATTCTTACAAATTACAATCCGTAAATAGATTGTTAGTTTTACTGCACTTCTATAGATTTGAAAGCAAAATAAACCAAAAGTATTAGTATTAGTTGTAGTAGTCAAGATTTAATCCAGTATTAATCCATAATCTGTAACATATAACATTTGGATTGTAAGTAGACCTTTCAGCTCTGGTGCCTGATGAAGAGGCGACAGATGGAGGAAGGCAGGGTGTGATTTGTGGGGGTGAGAGGATATATTATCCCCCATGCCCATGAAAATTACACAACACATCCCATTAACTGTTGAAATCAGACCAAACTGGGGAAAACGACAGTTTAACTGCCCACCACCCACTTTTGGACCAGGGAGAGGAATGATGAAATAAGAGTGACACCTTTGAACCAGAAGACTGTAAGTGATGTTTGCTTTTACTACAAACCTATTGCTGTAATCAAGACTAAAGCTACAAAGTCTTCAGAGTAGTTGGTCAGAAGGTACCAATCCCAAGCACATGATCAGAAGCCTTGTTTAAGGTTTAAGCCTTGTCCTATAGGCTAAAATATTCTTCTCAATGGAAATTTTCTTTGAAAATTGTAAAAATGTCAGCAGCATTATTCAGGATAAATCCACACTTCCTAAAATAAAGTCTCAGGTTCAATGGCAGCATTTCATATAATGAACAGGCTTGTCTCCCAGACTACATACGTTGTGAAAACACAGGAGCCCAGGGAGCAGATTGTCCTTCACAGCTCACATTGCCCTTCATGGACTCTGCACATATCAAGGACACAGCTACTGCTGGAGATGGGGGTTTGTGTTGTGATTTAATAGGATATCATCCAGCCAATGCCAGCATATGGCTTCACTTTAGCACTTTGAATTCATTGCAGATTAAGTAATACTTCAATGTTATGCTGTCGAAATGGCTTTGAGTAATGTCTGTGATGTTCACCTTGATCCATTGTGCATTAAAACAAGAGATAGTTGTTCTCTGGTTAATCACGTGAGGTTTTCTCAGAATGTTTTGTAATCCTGTGCTGCCTCTTTGAACAGTGCACTGCTCACAACTGTGCAGTTAGTTGATGTTCAACACAATGTTGCCAGTATCTCATAATGACAAGATAAAGAACAATGCACTGTAAAGCAATGCTGTGAGACAATTTGACCCACAAACAAACTCAAATGTATAATAAGGGATGTGTTGTGTTTATGTGAACAACTAAACTGGCAACTAAACCTGAGCTATACAGCTGCAGGCATTGATTTCCCTTGGATGTCATCCAGCTTGTTTGGACCTTGGAGTCCTACGCCTATATAAAAATCACCTTTAACAATCTGTCAAGTCGAAACATGATCACAACCAACAACCACACTGTACAACGTGAACATTTTTTGCATTTTATTGATAAATTATCATTTTTAAAAAGACCCAAGAGCCATCTTTTCCTTCCACCTCTCGCTACCGTTTTCCAAGTATTCAATTTGAACTATGTACAAAGAGTATTTTTTTATTATTATTTTCTGTTTCATCATCATCACATTCAGAACAAGGTTAGAAGTTGGAACTGTGCCCACTGGTCAAGGTCAAGAGACAGGATGCTGAGTTAGCCTATAGCAATGCTAGCTAGCACAGAATTCACTGGAGGTCAGAGACGGGCGAGAAGCGCAGGAGGGGTTACATTCTAAATCACAGGTAGGAGGAGCTAAGGGCAAGACAGGAACATTGTACGCTTCAGCTACCTTATGAACTGAAAAAAACAACCTCAGTGACAGAACATAAAGAAGTTTATCATGCAAATGTGTGTCACCATGTTTCGGGATGATTTTCTACCAGTGAGAAGGCAACATAAATGCAGTGAAGAACACAAGGAGGAGTATAAAAAAACTAAAATAAAAGGGTTATTGCTCTAGTGGGTTAAAAGCAGCATGGCACGAAAAAGTTGAACACCTTGACAGAAACAAGCTCCTTTTGATCAGACGCTCTTGTTGACTAATACTGGGCAGCAACATTGGCACACATGGGTATTTAAGGACGATTTCTCTTAAAAGTTGATCATTTCAAGAATTAAAATCATATAGCAATACTATGTTGTCAGTGTACACAGGCAAGGTAAATGGTTACAATACAGTATGGATATGCAGCTTTTTGTAGCTGGGTTAAACTAGCAGCAAAACAACACATACAATTGCATATAATCGTAGTGCAATGGGCAAATTGTTCTTAGGAGGTCGTCTCATTTTGGTCTGGTCAGTAACAAAATGTAGAACATCAAATGGGCACCATCATGTCCGTCAGGCTGCTGAGAAACTGTGGCCCAGAGAGACCAAATCCAACCAGTTTGCTTAACTATTGATCTTAAATCAGCATTGGAACCAGGTTGATTTATGCCATTCATTTTCCATATCACATAAAGAAAATCACATTTTATGAGTTAGCACACCAATTCATGCAGGTTCATGATTCTGAATTTTGGAGGATTTCTGCAAAACCTGGGCAGGATTTGAGTCCTTGTGGACCAGGAGGGGACTGACCGACATTGGGTTTGTTCAGCGAATCAGAACTCTCAAAAACTTTCCAGGCAGAAACACAACAACATATTCCTCCAACACGCTCCCCGCAACACACAACAACACACATTCACATCTTTCCGACACGTTCCTGTCCAGACATTCTGCACAAGTTCCGCTCCGCTGAACACGACCCGTTTGAAATCTGAACAAGATGAAAAAACTAAAAGTGGGGTTTGTTTTTCCAGCCGTGCGAGGCCGAGCGGGCCGAGCCCACCCTAGGCGAAGCTGTTCTCCGGGTAGCTGACTTTGATAGCCCCCCAGTAGCAGGCCCGTATCAGACAGATGAGTCCCAGCAGGTAGGCGAACGCCCAGGACACATAGGTGGCATTGTAACGACTGGCGAAGTCCCGAGTGCCCACCTGTTGACACAGATGAGTGTGTGTGTGTGTGAGAGAGAGAGAGAGAGAGAGAGAGAGAGAGAGAGAGAGAGAGAGAGAGAGAGAGAGAGAGAGAGAGAGAGAGAGAGAGAGAGAGAGAGAGAGAGAGAGAGAGAGAGAGAGAGAGAGAGAGAGAGAGAGAGAGAGAGAGAGAGAGAAAAATAGTAAATGTTGAACAAAAAACAACACAACACAATTAGTTCCTTATTCTTTTTCATTGTATTGTATTATTTTACACCTCCTGCTAACCAGAATAGAACACAACTCAATCAATGAAATGTCTGTTGCAGACAGAACAGAGGAGCGTTGAGTTCTGCTTGATTGAAAATGCATACTACACTTCATAATATCAGTCATTGATCATCTTAATCCAAAATGTCAAAACACAGGGAAGAAACTGCAACAAACTCAGTCACCTTGAATCAAAATGTTATCAGGCACTCACTGTAATCCTATGAAATCATTAACAAGCGATTATGAATCTAATATGATTATACAGAATTGTGAAAGTCTTATATGACTCTGATACAGAGAGAAAGATTGAATAATATGGGGTTGTTTGGAGGAAATACAGTGTTTAGTGTTCAGGGCAGCCAGCTAGGGCGGCCAAGGTGCAAAGCCATACAAAATAAACAAGAGAGACGCAGTACTTACTGTTAAACCCACTCCGATGAAAATGCAGATCATTCCTACGGTTATATAAGCGCAACAGCGCCTCCTAGGGAGCGCACTGCCAACAGATGATCTGCAGATAGAGATCAATAGATGGAACAAAAAGGGAAAGAAGGGTTAGTGTGTGAGGAGACACATACACACAGAGAAGACAGACAGAAAGAGACATAAATGTGAAACATGTTAACATTTATTCAATCATGGGGATTTCAGACCTGCAGCCTAATCAACAGCCACAACCAATGGACTTGGTTTCATTACCAACATAAATCAGTCATTCTAATCTTAGTTTCAGCATGTACGACCCCTTTAAGTCTTCAGTGCATTTCCCCAGTGATCTCACTCCAGGAGGAGCTGTACTAGGAACCCCGACGATCTCGTGAGGTAAAAATCTCTCACTTCCCCTTTTAAGTTATAGATGAAAGCGCCGAAGGCCAGTCACATGTGCAGATCCTCTCTCTTGAATTCTACCTAGACTCCATACATACAAACAGCTGCCCTTAAGCACCAGGCTAGCATCAGTTCTTACTTCCCCAATACTTTACTTTACTCCCCAGCTCCCCCTCTTAGCTCTCACATGCCTCTCATGTGACCGGACTCAAACATTCTTCAGGAATCACTGGTGTTCAGATGGCTTAGGGTTGCCTAATCTCCCCATTGTTACTTTCTCCTTCTTGAACAATCTCTTCTCCTGCTTTCACATTTTTTCCTCTTTTCCTCTGCTCTGGTTTGTCTCATTGTGTCTCATTTTCCAGGGCCAGGGGTGCACTGGATTTCTCTTGCCGGGCAATTAAAACAGCCACAAAAAAAGGCCCATCACTTGCAAACAGGATTAATCACACGCCTCTCAAGTTTTTCCAAAAACAAAATACCGTAACCTGCTAGAGTAATTGCAGGGGGGGAAATCCTACTGTACCACAGGTTGTCAGTTGCAGATAAACATTAGGAAAAATATATCAAATGACACCACACTACCTCAACTATCCACTGTGCTTATTACGAGAGAGAGTGAGATGGTGAAGGGAAGAGATTCAACACTTTCCTGCAAACTTAACCAAAGATGCTGGAGGATAGAAACAGAGATAAAGACAGAGGTAGAGACAGACAGAGATTGACAGACAGAGATAGAGATAGGCAGTTTGATGACTTTGCTTTGGCATGAAGTACTTTTGTATTTCATGCCAATAAAGCAACTTTGAACTGAAAATTGATAGAGACAGAGACACAGATAGAAAGGGAGCACGGTCCCAGGCTCTGGTGTCCCGTCACTGCCTTGCTGCCATAGTTACTATCCCCCACTATCCTTTGGTTGCTCTCCCGGCACACACCTTTAAACGCCATTCCTCTACTCCTCGACCCTGTCCGACCCCACGCCCCCACGCCCCATCTGGATTACGTGTTGCATATTGAGCCAGCTCGGTCCTGGATCACTAATTCCAGTCACACATCTAGATTTAGCCTCCATAACCTTCCCTCCAAGATCCACAAAGCCCATGGCCAAACCTCCACAACTGTGATTCTGACTACACTGAATTTATACATGAAGCAATCGCTCAGAAACTACTCCTCCAGGTTTGGTTCTTTGGTGGAACTAACAAGAACCAGATAGCTGTGAGTTAGAGTAGTTTGACCTATGAGAAGCTCCCTTATACCCATCCAGCAAGGCTGGGGTCAAGTCACTTTCAGTTCCATACTTTTTAACAATTTGTTTTTAACAATGAAAAGCTTGTTATCATAAATGCTTCATACAATTTCTAAGAAACTCTTTATCTAAGATTGAAAATGAATGCTGTAACATTAGAAAATGATCTGCAGTTTAAATGCACATTTGAAAACGTTCAAGTAAAAAGGGTATTGTGAGGATGAGTGGGAGAATATGATGTGGTTCACTGTGTAACGTTACAGTATGTTCACTGGAGGTTTGATGGACTCACATTTTTTTGCAGTGGGGGCATTTGGCTAGCGTGTTAAACCGGAGCTCCATCCACTGTGAGGGAACAGAGAAGAAGAACAATGTTAACAAGCTACAGAGGGCACACACACACATTCTCTCTCTCTCTCTCTCACACACACACACACACACACACACACAGAAATGTTAAACACTAAATTCTACTCTACTTTAAGGAGAATCAGCACAAGACTTATTGGCAATGATTTTATCAGTTATGATGCTTTACAAGTTCTAAATCTATTTCTAACTCCTGTATTAATGAAGGTATCAAAGGGTTGGAATAAGTATAGGGTTAATTTAGCACCTAAAACTACCCATTATAATATGTTAGCTGGGGTTGTCAATATACAATATTATAATTGTTTCACGAAGGGCTCTGATGTTAACAAAGTGTTAATGAAAATGTTTTTCCCATCACAGATCAGCATAATGAAAGGTCCTATTGACACAAGTTAAATATGTAGCTTTTGACACCTGGCTTCAAAGTGTACTGGCTCATAAGAGACAATTTTGCAGTGAAAAAAAGTAACATTGACCTCTGAATTCTAGCCAACTAAGGCCACATCACCACTAGATTCAAAGCCAAATTTATCCGTTAAATATCAAAAGCATCTCTCTTTGGCTGACGCTCTCTTCAAAGCCAGATGTGTAAAAAGCCATATTATCACCAGTGCAAATAAGGCAGCAGATTCAATTAGACCAGGGTTAGGCTGTTGTTAATATGTCCACCAATATGGCCAGCTGTCTCAACCTGTTGTTGGGCTGGGGGAGAGCCATCGCTGGGGAGGCCAGAGAGTGGCTGGGATGACCTGGCGTCCTCACTGCCCTACAGACGCCACAAGCAACAACGCGCACATTAAGAGGAGAGTACCACCGCTTTTGACATGCGAGTCCTGTTACCTCAGACAGAGTTAATGCCCCAGGTCAGTGTTCAGCATCTTTTAACATTACTGAGATACTTGGCAGGCTTTTGTATTTATTCATTAAGGTCATGAGAGAAAAGATGCTGAACAACAGTCTGAGGTATTAACCCCAATCAAGGTGAGTATAACATGTCGAACATGTCGCATGTCAGAAACGCTGAAAGTATCCTCAACACAGGGTGGCACAGAGTGAGGAAGATGATTTCCATTAAGACGGGTCTAATCTGCAAAAGGCTGGTGTAGTTGAGGGTTAGAAGGGTAAATGGGATTTCTTGTGACCAGGTGTGGCCACAGTGCAATAAAGTGGGACTTGGGGTCTTCCAATGAGCCAGGCAAGGAAGGGTAAATTAAAGCAAATGCATGCCAGCTATTTGCAAACATCATATTCAGTCAGTCAAAACTCTGCAATGGGATGGAGGCTCTAATTTCAACAAAGCACATGATGATACTTCCTTTTTGTGCTTGGCATTGATTGGTATACAAGTCTTCCCTAACACCAGCCCTATGCATATACAACTAGCTATGCCACCCAGAACTACAGAACCACTTTGCTATCCCCGACTTACTCCACATCGACAAATACCTTGAGAGAGAGACGCTGTGATCTGGCCTGCAAGATGATTTATTTATGCACGTACGAACAACAGCACAGCAACAAAATCCTACATGGGGCAAGTCTGTGATTGGTTAGGCTGGTTGTGTGGGCGGGCTTACGTACTAGGAAGGTGTTGCCACAGTGACCACAGACCACCCTCATCCCCTCCGGCTGGACGGGCAGCGCCGGCTGGGCGGGCTGCTCCTCCGGGATCACCATCACCGGGCTCAGGTTGATGATGCGTCTGCTGTGGGAGGGGCGAGGAGACACAGGCTTATGATGGGAGCCAAGCCAAAAACAGGAGTACAATACTTTTTGAATACTTGAAAAAGATTTACAAATATGATAAGTGCTTGATGTAGCTTCAGTTGCAAACAATGTATACTTTTTTTGTAATTTTGACTAAATTTAGGTGTCTGGCAAGATATAGCAATACAATATACAGTATATCAAGCACAACTCAACTACATCAAATAGTTTCAAATATACATTAAATTTATACTGGAAATGATTTTTGATGTGATCCATTTTGTCACAACCTGAACTTTGGCTTTGGAAAAGAGGTAATTACACAGCAATTCTGAAATAACAACTTTCTAGAAGAACATCTCATTGTATAAAACAGCCTGAAGCTGTACTTCTGTCTGCCTGCTGTCTCCCACCTACCAGTTGGGTCGAGGACATCCTATCCTCCTGGACGTGTCTTTACAGATGAGCAGGCAGTTACAGGGACACCTCACATACTTCTTCCCTGTGGGAGGGTTCTTGATGGGCTGAAGGACGACGGCATATAAACATCAGCACACTGGAAACTTCCAATATGATACAGAACACAAACAAAACCATGAAAGAGGCAAGCGGAGAACAATATTGATTAAAGATACTTGGGAGCCCACTGTAGTGTCGACACAGCAGAGCCAGACTTCAGAACTACCTGCATGGATAAAACACTGTGCAAAATGGACTGCTTTGCCTCCAATATATGAAATAAACTGTATATTTTGTTTACCCATAGAGTTTAGGTTTTCCTTGTTAATATTATACACAATTATTTGATATGCTTGATCATATGACCTCTGTCAAATACTGCATTTAATTTATCATTCATTTCAGAGGCATTTTCAAAAAACAACACAGTGTTGCATTTTCACAATAACTTCGCACCTACTTATAGGTGATCTGATAAAAAGTAATGGGTGTGCTGTAAACAGTGCTGAGTCATCGTGGCTGTTGAGTCAAGTCCAGGCTGTTTGTGTCTAGATGCAGTGGGCAGGCCAGTGGCAGCAACAGTTGCTGCTAATTGGCCAGGCTGCAATTGATCCAATCTCCCTCAGCTGAGCACTGGACTGAGAAAAACTCTTAAATTTCAGATATCAAGAATTACAACAACTGTGCTTTCTGCACTCATGCTGTGAGTTGAGACACGTTTACGCCCAATGATTTTGTTTAGTTCATCACAGTCTAGGCTGGAATAGGACTGTACTGTGAAATGTCATATCTATGCATAGACATGGATCACAGGATGCATGATGCATATTGCACTTGCTGTGCAATGCACTGGCTGCATTGTCTGTTGAACCCGACCTAACATGAGGTGCGACAAGACCAGACATTGTCACCAGTGTGCATGCACTTTTATCGACCAGTATAATGTAATGAGGTAAGCCCATATGTAATACTCTGGCTGTGTTGGTGGATAAGCACCATTAAGCAGCCAATGGGAGTGGGATTCTCTGCCCCTGTCTTGGTGACTGTACTAACGACAGCCATCCATCCCTGTTCTCCTCCTCCAGGACTGTAAAAGAGAAAGAAAGAGAGATAAGTCTGCATCTGCCACCAGCTCCACTGACGGCTCTATCACAGCACTCAGTTACTCAGGCTGGGACACAGGCAATGTTTCAATTCCAGTCACAGGGAGCAGTTATCACTGGACTGAATGATAGATATCTAGATCAGTGTCACTCAGCATTTGGCTACAGGAAGATGAAAAATAGGCAGGAACAGTTTGTATCTGGATGAAGTTAAAGGTTTTCACTGTTGGCCATTGTTTGAAAAATTATGTGTCCGATGACACAACATAACAGCCTGATAATGTGACACTTAATTGATCCCATGGGGAAATTATCTTGTCACTTGCCCCCTCCACAGCAGGTCAAATGTCAGTTTCAGCAACAGAACAGCAACCGTGGAGCTGGTAGGGATTCAGTGTCTTGCTCAAGGACACTTCAGCAGGGTGGAGGCTTGCTGACACAGGGGCTTGAACCTGGTCCTCAGGTTGAAGGAGGGTCTCTCAAACAACTAGACTGTCCTGCTGTTTCACATGGACACAAGGCCCACGGGGGCTATATATATTCAGTTGGATTAAATTATGGCTAATTTGAACTACAGTATAGCACTACTTGGTATGTAAATAATGAGCTCAAGTCAGTCCTAAAGGTATAGGGTTAGGCAGGGAGATTGAGAGAGCAGAAACACTGATACTTTACCCACAATTCACCTGCTGTGGTCACTGAAGCATTGCCTGAACTCTGACCCTGACTGGTGGTCAGAGTGTATATAAAGCTTTCAAGGAGGAGTCACACTTGGAAATGTGTGTGTGTGTGTGTGCGTGAGTGAGTGAGTGAGTGCATGAGTGAGAAAAAGACCAAGAGAGGAGAGGAGAGGAGAAGAGAGGAGGAATGACAAGCAGCTCAAGGAAAATGAAAAGAGCTTCATGGCTGGCATGAAACAGAAGACTAAATGCCTTCACTCAACCTGACAGTAACAAAATCACGACTCTGTGATGTCAACACAAAAGATGGTTTGTTAAGCTGTCACCCCTGTCGATATCGGCCCCCACTCACCGTAGCTTCGTTGCAGACGGTGCACTTGACCACGTGCTGATGCAGCTTGCCGTCCAGGTTGATGAGCGACTGGCATACGCGGCAGTTGATGACGGGCACACCGCCGGCGTCGGGGCTGGCGATGGCTGTGTAGGGAGGAGGTAGTTCGGCTTTGAGAAAGGGGGGGGGGGGGGGGCAAAGGACACAACACACAGCAAGCTGTTAATCACATGCAGACAACATGCATCTATATAGCTTCATTATCCACATGTCTAGTCTAGTCTAGTCTAGTCTAGTCATGTTCAGTTACATAGCCCTTTATCACAAGCATGTCTCAAAGGGCTTTACATACCAATGTGGATTTTCACATCTTGTAAGCAGCTAAAATCTAGTTTTGAATCTAGCTTTGGCACCATACCTCTAGTGGAGGTCATTGAACCAAAGCTAAATTCAAAGGCAGATTGTGCCTGTTTTCACTACAGAAAAGAACCTCTCTTCCATTAGAACCATCTTTAAGTCAGATGAGGAAAATCATTTTTTTTACTACTGTGATATTACTATTACTACTATTCTGATACTAATTCTAATACTATTCTGTACAGTTGAACCTCCCAAATTCACAGCTATGTTGTTAGTAAAATGCATGGATGGATGAAATAGATTGAAATGTGGGGTCAGCATGGTTCTGCTGTCATGTTTCCATAGTATTTAGTGATTTGGGGATATGAATATTGTAGCTGGGGGCACTAACATGGCAGAGGTCTTGTTGGCATGCGTGTGCTGTATTCAGGTCAGTGATTTCATTTGAATACACTGGAAATTGTGTACAACAGCAGAATAACATAACTACAAGATGATCTAAGATCACTAGAGTTGACCACTCTTCGAGTAGTACAATGTCGCATTTCAGAAAATGATTTTCTACTTATGTTAACTTATGTATGTGCAGTGATGGCTGGAGGGATCAAAAACTGTTTCAGGAAAAACACTGATGGCATCGCAAATGTTCAGTAGGAGCAGCCGCATGTTTGTATGTTCAGGTTATACAAAGTAGGAAATAGTAAAATAACATAATCAAAGAAAGAATAATTTAACTTGTCATAGCTAACAGGGCTTCCCACTCTTAACCGCTGAAATAAGAGCAACTATCCAGACCAATCTACTTTTCCCAAACACACAAATGTCATTCATTCAATCCATTATTAACTATTACAACCTGGCAGAAGATCACTTCCCACCTGGGAAACAAGGGAAATGTCCTGAATGACCCTATTTGAAATTATGTCCCATGACTAAGTCAGTACTTGCTCTTCATTCATGGTGTCAAGCTGAACTATTGCCCATACAGGGTGCAAACCCATGACAGCCAGTCTACGGCTCTGACTGCTGCAACATGTGACTCTTTTCTATTCGTCAGAAGCCATGTACCACTCTGAATGTTCAAGAAAGAAACAATGACCCCTTTTAAATACACCAAAACGATGGAGTAATTAAATCCACTGACTGCCAAACTAGAGACAAATTATACTTGTAACTTATTAGGCTATTGGCAGATACAGAACTGCTCACTGCAAGCGTCACAAAATGCAACAGTTATCCATGAGATTATTATAGTTTTGTAGGTTTTAATGTTGAACTGGAGACTATACACAGATTGAATATATCATCAGTAATTTGTCTGTTGTATGAGGAATTGTGGCATGAGTTGCCTGGGCAGATAAAGTAAAAACTTGTCTCCAATAATGTGCTTAATAAATAAATACCGGGGCATTTTGGCTGTGAAAGCACAGAAATGCCTGGGCTACTGATGAGAGTGTTATTGTACTCACTTCAAACAAATCTATAAAAATCTATCAACTTGACCAAATGGCTGGCCTTTACAAACTGAAACAATTCCTCTGTGCTTGAACTAAATGTGGGAGTGAAAAAACTACAGTAGCTACTCAAATGAACTATGTACTGTTTAATCCCACATTAACCTCATGTAATTAGTCTACATTCCATGTTTTTTTCCAGGGGTTTTAACACACTTAATCCATGGATTTACACCAGCCACTTGAATACTTTTACTACTACTAGTAGTAGTAGTATTAATGTTACTAGCATACTTAATGTTCTGTACGTACAAGTCTTCTGGTTGTTCCCACTCCTGCCTGCTCTCACTTAAACTCTCTCCACCCCTTGCTCTCTCATTTAACTCTCATCCTGTTAGTCTCTTTCATGCATGCTCTCTACCACTCTCATATTCACACTTCACCCCTCTCCCTCACAGTCTCTTCTCCTCCCTGTATAATGAGCTACTGCAGATTAGGCTCTTCAGCTACAGTCTACTTGAACCACAGGTCTGTCTGTCACAAAGACAGTGACCATTAGTGGAGCGATGAGGCCATGCAGCTGAAACTAAGAAGCTAAGACAATGATATTCTCTCCATCAATTCACTCAACCTTCTCTTAAATTAACTAATTAATTTGTTCATTCATTCTTTCTTCCTTCCTTTGCCTCTTGTCCCTGAAAAAAAGTGACAAAAAAAGTGACAAACTTTCATACACCATTAAGTGTACATAATGCATTTCAACACTGCACAAATTACTCCCTCAAGTAAATACACATCTATTTATTCAATTTACAAGCAAAACCATGTAAAATGTGTGGCTTCTACCTCAACCAAGGCTAGTCTACACTATAACTGACATCGTATTAACTACATTCTTCATACAATCTAATTACAGGGTTAATACATAATTCTAACAGATAGCAGAAAGTCAATGGCTTCCAACAAAATCACTAGGTTAAGCGTTATCCAGGACTATCGACCAAACTCAAAGGAGGCTCTTCGCATTACAGCCATCTAATCTCTGCTGACAAACGACCAATTCCCCTCTTGTCTCGCTCTGAACGAGATAATGGGGCAAGTCAACAGGTAAATGCACTTGGCTCCGAGATTCAGTGACAGTCAACCGGTTGACGCCACAGGCACAGATGGGACACGCAGTCTCCGTTTGGGTGAGCTTGGCCAGCCTCAGCAGAAACACGACCGGCCCGTGCCAAAGACTGGACGCTCCCATTGTGTCCAGGAACTTGGTGTCTATTGCGGAGAAAGCTGCATTAAGTCACTTTCTACTGGGAAACAGTGATGCATTACTGAGATGATAATTTGGACAGTGTACAATATTTTGTTGAAATATAATCGATTATGCAGCAAGTGTGATGTTTCATGCCTGTTCCACTTTCACAGTAAATCCAATGCAAAATCTCAGTGTTGAGTGGTCAGTTATGGTTTGTATTACACTACCAGTCAAAAGTTGGACACACCTGACTGAATGAACTATGATTTTCATTATCTTAAAGCCATTTTGATCTAAAGGCTTATGCTTAAATGCTTGAGATTTGTTTCTTAGACAAATATAAATATTGAAGAATCTAAAGATTTAAAGAATCTAAAATATAAGATAGTTTTGAATTGGTTAACACTTTTTTGGTCACTGCATTATTCCATTTGTGTTATTTCATAGTTTTGATGTCTTTACTATTATTCTAAAATGTGAAAAATAGTAAGAATATAAGAAAATTGTGTGTGTCCAAACCTTTGACTGGTAGTATATATTCTATTCCCTTACATTCTTTATAGCACATACAGAACACTATAGAAGAAAATGCTTATCAACACCATGAATTCAAACACAATCAGCAATTCTTTCTATATCATCTACTACTGGCAGTTAATGTCAACAGCCAGAGAGAGGCCTGCCTCCTCCTGTCTGTCCTAACACTTGGCTGAAACAGAATATAGGAACTATAGGTTTTCACTGGCTGCCTCTGAGCCAGGCGTAAGATGAGAAGGCATTTTACTACGACCACCAGCGCCATCATGGCCATCATCACACCCCGTCTGGCCGGTAGGCTTACTGACCGGCTCAGTGGGTAGCTGATTCGCAGATAGGCTGACTAGCTTGGTTGCCGGCCGGCTGACTGCACAGCTGATTGGCTGGCAGGAGATGAGTAGCTGGCTGACCGAGCGACTAGCTGACTGAGTGACTGGTGGGTTGTGGGTCTGACTGGATGGCTGACTAGCTGGTATGCAGACACCAGCTGCTCAGGATCCTCCAGTTTTCTGTTGTCCTAGGAGACATTTGATACAATGGGGTGCATTGCACAATTGGGGTGGGGTTGGGAAATGTGCATATTCATTGGGGTGGGTCTGACAGGATGAGAGACAGGCAACAAGCCCACCTGTTTGATGCAATAAAAGACTCTTTAAGGTGAACATGTTATTCAACAGGCCGTTCCCATGATGCAATGCTGTACAGGATGGGGGTAAATGTTGCAGATTGCTGACCCCACCCTTGGATGACCTTACCCTACTACCTTCCTACTATCCCTGGTTTTAAATGGGATCAAATGTGTATTTTAACAGACTTATGTATATCACTAGAGCGTTGATCACTGCCTATCATTGAAAGTGACTGAGTGAAAGAATCCGTGAATCATTGTAAAGAAGACGACAGCTTTAGATGGGCTTTCACTGCAGTCTATTGTTCTGCCAAGTATATAAGACAATGAAATCAAACATAGTGCCTAATAGGGCCGGGCAATATGGTTGAAATCAATATCACGATTATTATAAGGATTTTTTTTATGTCAATATATATCACGATATGGCTCATGTATGCAAAAACGCATGTTAAATAATTAAATTAATGCTCATCCCACTGAACCGAATCGTAATGTTGTGTGAGGTCAGACAAAACTGAAATTTTCAAATAATATTCCCACTATACCTCATTTTGTCAGAGATTTTAAATAAAATTTGCTCTTCATCTTCAATGTAGACAGCAGTTTTGTGTCACAATATCCCAAAATCACCATATCATCACGATATGATTCCACTGAAAGACGATAAACGATAATATCGTCTTATCACCCAGCCCTAGTAACTATCCATTCAGAGGCACCCAAGGTCGTTGCTCTCCGCCACACACACCAGCACCCTGACTTACAACAGATGGTTAGGCAATGGATGATAGTAGCCTTACTCACTGGAGGGGGAAACAGCGAACAGTGAATCTGCATCATCCTCATAATCAACCTGTTACTGGACTGTGGGGTTTTTCAGTTCTGCTGAGTCAAGCCAGATTGTGAGCATCTTTCTTCATGAGGTAAAAGAGTGATGATTATTCACTGTGCATTACTGTACTGAAAATATTCAGGACCCTATAAGGCAGAGACAGTTTCACAATCATCAGCGTTTACTATATGACCCACAAAACATCCATTCTACTCTTTTCTATTCCATCCTCGCAAGTCAATTCCTAAATGTAGTTGATATTTGTTCTATTCTGCTGAATAGAAACACCTCAGACCCCATTGTTTCAATAGCCCTGTCTGTCTACAGTAAGCAACCATCATTGCCATGACTTTTCAGGAAAACAGCTCAGTAGTTTGTCCCTCTTTTGCTCCCATTAATCCCTCATCACGCATTGTCTGATAGGGGATTGTATTCCAACAAACCCAAAGAAACTGGAATTAGCCATAATCCAGGGTGCAGAGAGGGAGGGAGAAACTAGGCCATGAAATATACTGACATTCATTTAGGCTTTGCTCAGTACTGTACCAACCAAACAGAGGCTGTCACTTCATGAACCTCACAGTCCAATGTTTAAGTCTTTATAATTAAGCCGGTGGTGAAATATGAATTTTGCAGATTAGACTGCTACAGAACAACAAAATGTTCATTTTCAATGTTTATTTCTTTGACATTAGCCATTTGTCCTTAAATGCTCCTAAAGAGTATTATACGGTCAATGAATCCATTCATTTGCTTAAGAACAAGTTTTGTGGCAAGGAAAAGAAATGCTGTTTATACAACCCCTTGACAAGCAGCAGGTTCAATCCCCTGCTTGTAAGGGAAAACTCTGTCAACAGCCGATTGTGTCTGAAGCCTGATTTGTTTCAGATTTTATTTATAAGTTAGTTTTGAAATAGTAATCAAGTTGCTAAAACAAGAGACAAAAGACCCACAACACGACTCTTTGGCATGAGAATCTGATCTGAATGTTTTTGTAATTAACATGATGAGGGAACTTTTCTAAGGCTCACCATTCAAGTAAAACATCAATCTTTAGCTTGCTTCCCGATCTTGCCAGCAAAGCAGACAAGCAGAAGCACGTGTGACGTACTGCTTCAGATGGCATTTGCTCCTCTGCTACACAACTAAGAATTTGATCAAACCAATTCAGTGGAAAAGCCAGTCTTGACACTTACATCCTACGCCTGCTGGGTGGAAGATTTATGAGATGTAATTGCCGAGGTCTTTCAAGCTCTGCTCGCATTATGGTACTGTAACCTACATTCAAGCTGTTTACTGAGCAAAATGTGGAGTGTGTGTCAGTCTTCAGGCTATGACTGTGCATATTTTGTGTAGTCTGATTGAAGGATATAAATGACTGGATAAAAACTGCCTTTTCAAAAACAGGCCATCTGCATGACTTTAGGTTGTATTTATTGCTTACAGTCCCACGGATTGCCCCTCGCCCCTCCCCCTAAAAACAGAAATGAGCAATAAACAGACAACATCAAATAGATATGTAAATATCAATAAGCTGTTTGAATAATGCACACATATTCTATCATGTGCTAATGATTTGGTCCCATCCACAAACAGGACACATCTGGAGGTTTTAGAGATTTGCAGCTGGACACTGCTGGGACAATAGGCTGCTATGTTGCCTTCATCTGCAATGTGCAATTTCTCACCCATCAGTCACCAGCTTGCGACATTACTGGCAACATCACGACTGGTATCATTTTTTGGTGAAGACCCAAAACATTACCCGGCCCCAACAAATCGTGATGTAAGCATTTCTGCAGCAAAAACAGAGGGTTGTTATTGTAGGCCCCTTCCCTAACCCACTGCTCTAGTTCTCACAGTGAAGCTCCACCTTTTCCTCATCTGCCGATTGATTTTCCACCGATGCCCTCTCCCGCTGCAATTTATTTACGCACTTACACAAAACATTGCTCAACGCGATACGCCCAAAATGATTCAGCATGCAAGCAGCGGTATGTGTTTACCTCGGGGACTTGAATCCTGCAGGTACGGGGGCGCCGTGGGGGTGACATTCCCGGAGTTGGGAGCCGACAACAACGGAGATCGCTCGTCCATGCCGTCGGAGGCCATGTCGGTAGCGGCTGCAGCCAAACCGTGCGAAGTAACCAGCAGAAACGGTGGCGACTCTCCTGGACCAAGCCTTCCCTCAGCAGAGAGGAGCAGCCAGCGGCTTGTCGGTGCTGAGCTGCTCCAACGCCGGTGACGGCAGCCTGGAGGTGGAGCTCACTGTGTGCGACGTACCCCAAACCCCCTCCCACCCCGACATGTCCTTGGGCATGGGCAGTGCTGCTCTGCTAGGAGTTGTAAAGTGAGATACCACGCATGTGGAGATATACTATATAGGCCACTGTGGCCTAATTAAGCAATAAGAGACATAAGAGGCACCGCTGTAAATGAAGGCATCGAGTGGCGTATTCCTTTTGTAAAACGTTGGTAAAACAACGTAGAGAGCAAATGTTGAAGAAATCTTTTGAAATTGGCAGCAAGTTACTCTCAAAACACTTTATTTTTTTAAACCATGGACGCGCTTTATTAAGTCGTGTCGTTTAAAAAATATTTTCTCATGTCACCTAGCGAGCTCCGTAAATGTTATATAGCCCAGTTCTTGAAAACTAGTTAAACAAAGTAGTTGTAAACTATTTTTTACAGCCACTTCGGCTATTTTGTAACGACTTTTAGAACGTTTTCTGTAGTTTAGAACGTGACGCAGCCAATCAGAACTGACCCAGACTTACCAGTTTTATAAGTGCAGACTGGGCCCAGGCAGGTTTATGAAAAGGGCCATCATTTAAACTGTTGTGGGGAATTAATAAATCAAGTTATTGAAGTTGTAGGTCTTGCCTGGTGAACACAAACCTGTTTAGTTTAATTTTATTGAAGTAACAGGCTTTGGGTTTTCTCTGTAGTCCTTTTCATCAGCCTCTGAACACATGCACAGGCTTTCCCTTATGAGATTCTGACCCATACTAGAAGTGGTAACTAGATTTTTCTGAGTGAAGTTATTCGCTACTTACACACTAGGTGTCACTGTAGGCTTATATGTGCTGGCTGCTTGAAGGCGCCCCTGGAGCAGTTTCAGAATATCATAACAGAGGGAATGTGACTTGTGTTTTTTTTTTCTTGCTTTTCAGCCTGATTCATTTAATCAGTCAGTCAAAAACATTAACACATTTGCTTCATTTGAATAGAACTTCATAGCCACTGCTATATGACATAAAATAATAAAAATCTTCTTTATTCCAAACATACATTTATTTTACACTGATACTGTAAATCAGCAGAAATTGTGGAATTTTATAATGTAAAATTCCCAGCCCCCTGTTAATTTTCTTCATAAATTCTGAGATACAGCTTTTTTTTTTTTTTAACATAATTCAGTTCAGTTTCTGATGGCACAAATGTCACAAAGAATGCACTTATTAGATTTTTCACTGATTTGTAACAAATTATTTACCTGTTACGTGTTAATGTAACATTAAAGTACTACTGCATTCAAAAACACAAGGACAACAACATAAACTCTTCCCACTGTCAGTGGTTCTGGTGGCTCCATACTGACATAAGGTGCATTTTTTGGCATGGTTTGCAACAACTCTGACTGTTAATCTTGCCGAGATTAACATTTACATCCAAAGATCCCAAATCCCAAGATGCATTTCTCATGTAGTAGTGTCAGTATTCCCTAAAAACAAGTCAGAAATGGTTTGGAAATCATCAGCAATGTTTGAAAAGAACATGAACCAAATTAGTATCTGTGTACACAACTGTGGAATATTAGAGAGAGCATATTTTCTGGCAGTCATCATATGAATAACAGGTGTTGGCCCCAAGGCAAGTTTAAGTGTGTCATGCTGGCAGGGAGTTTTCCCATGATGCAGCACTGCACCGTTCCTCCATGAAGAACATGACTATTCAGTGCTTTCTTGATGGCAGTGGTAAACATCAAGCACTTCCTCCACCTCCTGTGAAAAGTGTCTGGTCCAGTGTAAAACATACCAGCATTATAAAACAACAGAGCAGAATATCCTTTTAAAGCTCCACCCTTCTCACCTCTTGGGAATTTACTCTAGTTGATGGGTGAGTCTAGTTTGTGTCTTCAGTTCATTCCAGGATTAATTAGAGTTTTTGGAGGTTGTATAGCGCCTCAGGTCCATTCCTCCCCTAACATTACAACACCCTCGACTATTTGTGCCAAGTCTATCCCCCATTCCTAGATGCTTATGTCAGCGTGTAAAGACTTATTCAAATTCATCCTCATTCACTAAACAAATACAGATGTTTTGGATAAATCAAGCAGTGTGAGACATTACGTAGCTCTAGGATTGAAGAAGACAATTTCAATTTGGAATCTATATCTTTGCAACAAAAAAAGTAGGCCTTGTAACTTTATGAGTAAATCTGAATACCAAAACCATTTGACCAGTGCACAGATAGAATAACATGACACATGCTAAATCATCTATGAATGGTTATAGGCGAAATTTTCTATGAATGCTGTGAAACATTTCAAGTTCATCCAAATTCAAGTCATGGTTTGCATTGTTTTTCGTCTGTGTTGAATCTGTTCAGGACACTGTAAAACGGCTCATAAATTCCAGGAGCCTCACACCTTCTCTTACCCCCCTCACTCCCATTTATCTGTAGACCCACTGACTTGTAGAGGAGAAAAAAGCAAACAACTGATGTTATAAGTATAGTGTTATAACTGAAACTCCTTATGAAAAAGAACTGGGCCTATCCTATAATACATTTTGGGAGAATACAACTGTAAATCCCATAGGAATATTATAGTGCTATCATAGACACAGTATAAGTCTTTGATTAGAACAGTAGTGAATTTGTGTTTAGGGAGCCTGCTTACTGTTAAAAAGCTGAATTAGGCCTTGACCTTGTAAGACAGGAGACATTCCCAGCAAAACTGCAAATGCACCCCTTATTCTTTGGGGTACATTTCCCATATCCCCCCTCAGAGCCTACTTTCCTCCTGTCTCTGCTGTTCCCGGGCCAGTAAATAGCGCTCCAGATTGCATGTAACGGGCTGCAGTCAGCGAGTCATTTTTTCCGACCGCTCAGGCACCAGAGGAGCGTCGCAGCTTCCACGAACTGCTTTCGTCGCTGGGATTTCTTTGCAAGGTAAGTTCAGCTACACCACACACAAGGGCCGTATGCAATGGTAGCAGAATTATCAGGAAAAAATACCTTTAGAAGTACAGTAGCTATTGATGCTGATCAGAAGTTGATTGCTGCGATAGTTCATTCCACCCATTTTGATGGATCAGTGTCAAGCTAGCCAGAATGAAAATAAGACTTCCTGTAACCCTTATTGACCAATATAGCAATATATACCAATATATTGCAACGTTATTTGAGTTAAACTACAGTAGCGAAAATATACGATAAATTTAAGCAGGAATCTGTAGTGGTCGCAGAGTAACAACTGTTCATCTGTACCCCCAGTTATTCCCAGTTATTAATTATTTCTTTCTGTCGATTGCAACACTTTGACTCTGACACTTTTATTTTGAAGGCAAAATCGCTAAAGTTTCGTTTTTTTCCGGCTATATTTCTATGTCTTAACGACGCTTTATGACAGCACCCGGCGCTGTATGACTTTTTGTCTGTTATTCTTATCTTTTTAACGACCAACAGAAATTTTGCTTAGCCTATGTGAGTAAACACCCATCCATTCCTCTTAGATTTCCACAGCATATTAATGTCTGTCTCGGGAATGCATGTGGGAGCTGTATTTTAATGTAGTCTTACATTTCTGATTGTTTGATTTCATTATTATAGCTCCCTAAAACAAAGTTAGTGTTTTATTTTCATGTTTAAAAGAACCTCCCAACATAAGATGAGAAAGGAGTAGCCTAGGCAACATTTTGTTTTTGTCTGCTGTGAATGAAACAGAAACTTGATATCTGGGAATGCACACAATGGAAAAATAGTTTAATAGTGGATAAGGATTGTCTGTCATGATGCCAAGCATTGCAGTAACTATCCTCGCCAGCTGGTGTGTTCCATGTTTGCAAGTCTTAATGAAGCCCATTACATTATGCTCCAGCCAGCTTGGAGATGCTCCAGGAGGAAGTGAGCTGGGCCCGGCTCTGCCTGTCCTGCTGCCTCCTGCTGGGGGTCTGGCTCCCAGTGGGGGGGGCAGGGCCTAGCCTCACCCCAGAGCAAGAGTCTGGGGAACCAGTCACAGAAGACTGGGAGTGGGGCTCCGGTTCCTTCCTGCTTCAGGAGCTGCTACACAGCTTCCCTGCTGACAGCCCCTTCATAACGGAAACCCCAGGGAAGCCGGCCAACTGCACCCAGCGCTTCTGGCTGCCCCCGTCCTCCCCAGTGTGCTGGGACAGCATCGCCGGGCCGGAGGAGTTTGCGAGGTCCCGCCTGCTTGTTCTCCAGAACAGGGCCGCCCTACAGGCTGTGTCCACCTCCAGCGGGGTGGAGGAGGGAGGAGTCTCCTACCAGCAGCAAGCCAGAGAGGAGGTTCAAGGGGTCCGGTCAGACCACCAGACTGTGGCCGAGGCTGTGGGGACCATGCAGAAGGTGTTCCTCTCACTGGAGGAGACCAGAAGAGACGGGAGGGAGCAGTGGGCCTTCTCCAGGTGAGGGAGAGGGAACCATTTAAGTTTTAGGTCTACAGGTTAAATGCCTGGGACAAACTGTACACAACTGTACAGATAAAACTAGGTAGCTCCATCCACAATTTGTTCTTGAATGTTTCTTTTGAGTGGAGTGCATGACCATACCTAATACCCATAGCACCTTTTAGAATAATTAATTCAAAGGTTTGGCTTTCTGTTGGCAGATGCATACTTTGCACAGTTCAGATGATCACAAGTAAATTTCAAAGCAGGTTGAATTTTCTCTTGGGCCCTATAACACTCACAGCAGAATATATGGTGCTTTTACCACCAGAATTGCTAAATCCCTTTCTGACGATGTTACGCTGTATCAACCACTAGTCAAGACCTGCCGCACTGTGTACAGGAATAGAAATTAAGTTTCCAATACATACTGATCCAAGGCCAGCTTTGGGAGTTTTCCTTCCCACAGCTAATTTATTGTTAGTGAGGGAATCTGGAGTCCTGGATCAGGGTGGAAACAGTTGTCCAGACACCAGCTGAGTCATTTCTACAGTCGTCTGTCGGCACATCTGGCTGAGACAAAGTTCTGGCACTGAAATAGTTGTACAGCATTAACGTTTTCTCTCTCTGTTGGATGGAAGAGATCTTATTTTTACCTCGCTTTGATTACACCCTGATTCATACTTTTTTTTACTTTTGTCAGCGTTTTCCATAACACCACACTTGTCAAAGTCGCTGATATTTACTGGTGGTTTGTTGTCTCTTTCAGCATGAAAGAGCAGCTTGCCAGCACAACGGATGCCATACATGGCAGAGAACACATGGCAAACCTTCTGGAGGAGCAGTTCTCCACACTAGAGAAGTCTCTACTCAACATGCAGCTTCGACTCAGAAAGCTAATTGCACAGTGACAACGTCCTGTTGCCTCTTGTTCTTTCCTTAGTTGGACGGTATTAATATTCATGTACTGTACGGCAATGCATGCATGCTCAGGTTTATAAGGATATTATTCTCTTGTAAAGTGTGAGGACAAAGCACACTCTTAATATGCACCTTATCATTTTGTCATCATTACTCCTACCAGTCCAATGTGTAGCCTATAATCAACATAAATATACAAACCTTACAATATCAGGACGCTTTGATGAACATGTGGCAGTTAAATCTATTTTTACATTCCCTGTCTAGAAGCATGTTCCACATGGAGATTTATGAGTTACTGGTCACATTAACAGGCTCCAGTAAAGCTGCAAGACACATGTGAAGCTTTGAATAGAATGAGTGAGTTGTTTTACATTTCATTCATGGTTCATAAACCACATTGTCACATGAAATACGTATTTATCTTGCAGGATTGTGGTGTAAAAAGAGATAATTGTGGTGCAAAAGGTATTACACACAGTATGAATCTTTATTTTCAATATCAAATTTAAACAATTTTGTAAATAAAGAGGCAGATGAGGTGACCAGTTGTTATAAACACTTGAAATATTCACATCTATTGGGTTGAGTGTGAACTTTCATTTGCCAAGACGATACATGTTCAGTTGCCACACCTTGTTTTGTAGTTAATTTGAAAAAAAAAAAAGGTATTTGTACCTTAGATTAGTTCAAACTACTTTCAAGTCTATATGATATCAATCTACTGACAACCCGTGGCAATGCATATCTTTTAGAAAACAGTAATATCAGTAACATCAGCAGAGAAAAATCCAGGTCATCAATCAAATTTTGAGAGCATCTATGAAACAAAGTGTTCACCCAATCATATTTCAAAAGCTAATAATAGTTTGAGAGATGAGGCATCTGTGCTCCAGTGTTGTGGAATGGATCTCCATGTTGTTTTTGCCCATTACAATGAATGAGTGAACATACAATTCTGCAAGTTATTCAGGAAAATTCAGGAAAATTCACTCGTCCTGATAGTAGTGCATACAAAAACTGCATAAGAGATTTATAAGAAATTGCTACCAGTGAAACTTCTATCACAATCTAAAAGTATAAGCACATCATGCAAAATACACCTTAAGTGCTTATGTTCTGAAAACAAAAATTTGTCCAAAATCAGTCTACTTTTCAAGTATGTCATTTTGCTAGCAACGACAGTACTTTAGCCTACTCAAATGCATTATCTTTGGAAAGGCAATGGATTAGGTAGTAAACTTGAGATGGGGTGATTGTACTGTGATTTGTCTAACACGGTTTTGTTTAGGCCAAGGTGACAAATTTAGGTTTCCGGCACAGAGAGTTCATGGTAGCTAAATTGTACTATATAAAATAAACCCAAAGATGTTCCTCTAAGACTGTATTGTTGTGTCTAATGTAGATCTCTACAAGAGAATGCCTTCACTTGATTCCACATTTGCCCTCTGTGGCTCTACTCTCAGTTCCACATTCACTACCTTTTCCCATGAGCCCTAGAACTCGACTTTGTCAATGTATTTAAAAGCATTGAGGAAGTTCAGGGCGTCTCTTCTGCCAGTCACTTTGCTGTCAATCACTGGCAGGATGTGTACACTTGATAACATCTGTCCAGGGCAGAGCTGCAAAGAAGTGAAATGAAGCCAATGTCCTTTTAGTTGTCAGCCTCCTCTTCCTGCATTTGCTCCAAGGACTTGAGGTAATCCCGAGCCAAGATCTTCTTTGGTAGGATGTCTGTCAATTAAAAAAAAACATATATTGTATTTGGTTTTAAAAAGACATTGGGGACTTGAATCACAATATTAATTGCTTGAGACTTGACGCATGAAGAGAAGACTTGAGACTTGAGACTTGGCTTAACTTGGGTTCTGATGACCTGGGACTTGATTTCTAATTTGATGACTTGAAAAGCTTTCTAAAGTCTTGACAAAAGATCTTGTGTATGTGTAAATGACTTAAAACTTAAAGTTATGAGATTTGTTCCACCAGACAACTGAATTTAAATTGTTTTGTGAATTTGTATGGAACGACTGAATTTACTGAAGTTGAAACTGACTATAGAAATCAAACTCATTATGCACTTAGTAAGCTTTTATACTATTTATAGTACTTAAACAATACTGCACTGAAAAGTCCTAAATAGTTTGTTTTCTTGAAGTTATTAACCTGATGCTTGACTTGTTCTCACTTTACTTGGTCTTCTACATTTGGACTTGAGACTTGACTTGGTAATCTACACTGGGACTTGTGCCTCAAGACTTGAGACTGACATGGGACTACTTTTCACCTTAATGTAGCTGTAGTGTACAGTGTCATGTGGCCCCTGTGTTTGAGAGAAGCGGTAGACATTGTGAGTACAGACTGTTCTTACCTGTGAGAAAATGAAAAATTTCCGTCTCCTCCGCGGTGCTGGCCAGGTCACTGTACGACAGCGTGTTGTTGTCCTTCCCGGATCCGTTGTTGAACGAGGACAGAGCCAGGTGCTGGACAAACAGCTCCTTCAACAACACAACACAAGTCAACGGGCGATAGTAGCAATACACACGACCAGCCAACCTAGCAGCAATTAAAGTTAGCTGGGGAGCTAGCAGCAAAGCTAATCCTTGTTAGCAGCAACAGCTAAGCAAGCCAAGGTGATGAACGTTAACGGTGCTCAGTCAACGGATTTAAACGACAGCTTACTGTAGCCTTGGTGGTGAGGAAAAGAGCATCCTGGTTAATGCTGGAGACGTCAGGGGAACTTTTCATGATCAGCCTCACTCTTGAGATCGGCAGGGAGATGGTTTTGTTGTTGGAGGCATCTTTGTCGGAGTTATTTTGAGACATCTTCATGAGGACAGTGGATGTTTCTTGGCTAACAACGCCGACACACAGGGCGCGAGACAGGCGGAAGTTGTAGTATTGTTTTGAACGGTGACGTAGCTCCGTATTTTCAATCTCCAGAAATCCTAATTAAAGATCCGTACGAAGCGTTTTATACCTCATACGAAATATTATACTCGACAGTTTTAAAAACTTGTATGTATTTATTTAAGTAAATACATCGCAAACAACAAACTGGTGAATTTCAGCGCAGTTTCCTCCAGCCCGATAGTGGCGCTTGACTTGGTTTTACCCAAATCACAAACCACCGAAGAAGAACGGGTGCAGAAACAGTGGTCGTTAGCAATAGCAAATGTTTGGCTGCACAAATAAACCACCTAGGTTGAGGTTTAGCGGTGTCATACTTTAGTAATGTAATGTCATTATTGTCTAAAGTCCGCCGATCGCAACAAGGGGATATCTAATTCTTCACTTGTTTTGTGGCTGAGGTTGTTTGCTGGATCTACTTTTGTCTGATATTGATGTTACCCAGCTAGCCAGGAACCGAGCTAGCTAGCTCGCATTGTTAAACATTGTATTCATTTCGTTGCCTGGGAATTGGACCACGGTGTCGTTTTCTGACCATAACGATGCCGCTAGGCTTAAAACCATGTTGCGCTGTCTGCAAGACGAATTCATCGTCGATGTGGAAGAAAGGAAACCAAGGGGAGATACTGTGCAACAACTGCACAGGAAAGAGCAGCAGCGGTGGAGCATCAGGACCTTCTCTGTCCTCCAACATACAGCAGAATAATGGCGGAGGAAAGCAGGTTGGTCGCCCTGTGCAATGTGCATGTAACATGATCTACAATCTGTCTCACTGTACATTCTTGGCAGTGAATGTGATGAGTTAAACAATGGATGGAGCTAGCTGGATCAAGCATGCTTTTCTGCACCTAAATGCCTGATAGTATTGTGGTCTTCAGTCCAAGCAGGAGATCCACAGGAGATCAGCACGGTTGAGAAGCACCAAGTACAAGGCTCCTGCGTCCGAGAAGAAAGTGTCAACAAAAGGAAAAGGGAGAAGACACATATTCAAACTCAAGAATGTAAGTTCGAGATAGATTTCATTATCAGTAAATTGCATGTTCTGTTACTCTGTTCTGTGGGTTTATTCGTAATCCTATATATCGTAATACATTTGACTCTTGGTGTGTGATCTCTTCCTCAGCCAATCAAAGCGCCAGAATCTGTAGCTACAATCGTCACGTCAGAATCTGTTTTTTACAAGGTATGGTGGTTGTTACTGTTGCCAAGCAACAACTAATATAATGGTTCTGTACAATCTCAGACTAGATGATGTCAGCATAACCTGTTTTGATCTTGAGTAAACTGCCTGATCAATTTGCAGCTTTCCTCATCTAATTACAGCATTACTGCACTGTGGTTCTATTAAGGCAGTTGGGACTCATCCTCAATCTTTCTATCTTTACTCAGGGTGTATACTACCAGATAGGAGACGTGATCAAGGTAACAGATGAGGAGGATGGGAAAGCGTACTACGCTCAGATCCGAGGCTTCGTCCAGGACCAGTACTGTGAGAAGAGTGCTGCGCTGACCTGGCTCATCCCCACCCAGGCCAGCCCAAAGGACCAGTTTGATCCTGGGACGTACATTGTCGGTAAGCCATTGTTGTTATGGGATGAGAGTGATGCAATTTTTAGGCTTTTTTCCCCAAACCTACTTCAGACAAGTGCAGGTTCACATTATTTGTAGCTTGAATCCTTTCTGTGTCTGTAATGATCAGGATAGGCCTTATGTTGTTTCTTAGTGTGACTTGTGTGCTTTCTTTTAGGCCCAGAGGAGGATCTGCCCAGAAAGATGGAGTACCTGGAGTTTGTATGCCACGCCCCCTCTGAGTATTTCAGGTCCCGGAGCTCTCCGTTCCCAACCATTCCCATCCGACCAGAGAAAGGCTACATCTGGACCCACATAGGACCCACACCAGCCATCAGCATCAAAGAATCTGCCGCTGGCAGCAGCTAACAGGGCCATGATGGAAAGATGGACTTAGTCTGTTGTGTTTAAACAGACACATGTACATTTCTGTAACATAATGAAGCCAAGATGGCTGTATTATACTGGCAACACAGCCAGTATTTCTGATGGAAGACGCTGTTTGTACTTTAATACACAGAGGAACCCAACTGGCACCACATATTGAATCGGGCAAAAGGATGCTGTTGACACAGCGCAGGCAGTGGAATATTACTTTTGTATTTAGTAATAAATATAGAAAGCTCATTTCCATTATCTTCTGTGTGTGTGATCATGGTTTTTTAATGCTTTGAGTATCATTTACGCATTGATGCAATGGCTATAATCTCATGACGTTATGCTCAAGGGCCAGCAGGTGGCACTATGCCACCTGTGTTTTAGTGCACCCCTCTCAAATCCAATAACCTAAAACTGTCAAGATAGATACATCCTGTTCCAGCCTACGGAAACCTTTGTCCGCAGAGTGAAACGGCATACTAAAATTAGCCTCTCGCAGAACTCAAGGTAATGGACCAAATGTGAAACAGTCCCGTTGGTTCCCGTGCACGAAAGTAGCGGTCTAGTCGGCCTAATGGGATTTAACCGAAGAAGGAAGTAGGTAGGAGTGAACCCTCTCGCGTCGCTTGTATACTCTTGGATAAACTCTACCAAAGCATCCCAGTCAAATATTGTTGAGCTGTATTGCCTTGTCTCGTGTGGATCAAACGACCCGGGTGCCAGCACGTTTGTAAGAAAATGGGTATATTAGGCTCCTTCGTGTCGAATGTAATTTTTTCTTTCGTCATGGGTTGGAAAGTATCTTTTCTTGATCAAGTGCACCAATAGGTGGGATTTAAAAAAAAAAAACCCACATAGAAACCAGAGGAATATGGGCAAACTCCAGTCCAAACATGGTGAGATATTTTATTAAAACGCAAAGTGTATTTTTAATATTCAGTGTGACTAGCATCATGTACACTTTTTCTCTCCTTATTGTTTGGATAGCTTCTAAACGCAGAGAGAGTCCTGAAGGTAAGAAAGTTAACTTCATATCTTTCGGAAAAAATATATTTAATATGTTTATGGCTACAGGAAAATGTGATTCAATACTGTTCTGTGCAAATAGCGGCATGTATTTCCACAGTTGTTCTTCTGTTCTGCAGGTGGTAGTTTGGCTTCAAACGTGCTCAGCTGTCAGAGGGAGCTGGAGCGCATGGGCATCCACACCCCCAAAATAAAACTCAAAGAGGTAGAATGCATTTTATATTGTTTTTTGTTTGATTTTGTCCGATTTTGTTTGAGTTTTTGATACATAGTGGACAGAAAGGCAACCCCACACATAGCTAAAATATAGCCTACTGGAGAAATGTTTGCCACAGAAACATCTTACAGTGATTATTTTGTCATGTGCTTTACCTGGGGGCCTGGTCTCCCCAGCTTGGCTATGAAGCTCCCATCTGGAAGACAAACACATGTGGCTTGTTAGGAGAGAATGGTTTAGAGGAGAGGCTTGAAGCTGGGACAGTGATGGATGGTGGAAACCTGGAAACCAAGATGATGGTGGGGGTGAGAGGATGCACTGGAGACTACTCTCATGATAATCACATGAAATTCTGTAGCTGTGGTATAGAATAGACTATGGCATAGAATAAATAAACCTATCATATCTTTTCCCCAAAGGAAACTTGAGATATGAAGCTGTCTTAGCATATTGGGAAAGACAATGCAGGGCCCGTGCCACAACATTAAAGGAAAATCCACCCTACAAAACTTGAACAATGCCCAATTTTGTTGTTTGGTGATGCATTTTACTTATTCCCGTATATAATGGGCCAAACGAAGAAACGTGACATCACTTTGACATATTTCCAGTTGAGCTACAATGGAGTTTGAAAATTTTCACTATCTAAAATATGAATGGTAAACATCAGATTTTGGGGTCAGTCCCTCCGAATCAAAGAGCGAGGACTTTTTTCTAGACTCACAATTTTGCACCAACGTTCAACAGTCATACAGGGATAAATCCATCGTAGAAAGAGGCAGAGATACCAATTTCTCCACTGACAGAATGCAATACAGCCACAAGACATGCTGTGTTTTGAGCAAGGGGCATGACTCGACTAGAAGATCTCTCGCTCCACTATCGCTACTTCTCTCTCCACCTACATGTAAAACCCACAGCTGAATACAAATAGTTCAGGCCCGTTCTCTCTCTTGTTGAAAGTCATTCTGGGAAATGTAGGAAATCACTGAACTTAAGTAGAAGTAGACGAGTGTTTCTAGCTGACCCACCACTTCATAAATTGATGATATCTAACAGAGGGTGGATTTCTCCTTTTTAATACCAGAATAGCTCCATGAATGTGTGAAAGTGGTACAATAAACTATCCCACTAAGATACGTTCCCTTACTGCAGAAGAAAAGCAATAAAAAAAGACATTGACATTTGCTTTTCTGATCTATTTGAGACCAGCCTAGTTTCCTCCAGACCTCGGCACACGATGCTCCGTCTCAGTCAGGCAATTACAGGATGAACAGTGTGCGCTCACATCCAGCTAGGGGACTTGAAAGGTGTTTGAAGAAGGTTGTATTTTTTTCCCCCTTCCCTTCCTCCACCTTTTTTAAATAGGCTGCCATGTCTGTGTGAAGTGCAACACGGCTCAGAACAGCAAGGTCTTTGAGAGGATTAAAAAAAAAAGCCCTCCACATCTGGTACTGCTTTCCTACTCCAGCGACAGACAGAGAGACAGACAGGCAGGCAGACAGACAGACAGACTGGGCAGGGGGAGAGGAAAAACATGGAGGGAGGGGTGAGTGTTTGGTCGTGTAAACGGCGTCACGTGTCTGCTATTAGTGTTAATGAGGCAGTCACATTTTGGGCTGGGTACTGTGGGAAAACGACAATAGTCTGTTTAGTTTTATCCATAGAAGGCTGTAGATGTAGGTGACTGTCCTGCACCCTCCCAGTAGCTTTACTACAGACTCTCCTGTGTGGCTGTGGATCTGCCTTATATCTGTAATGTAACCCAGTTCTGTGGTGTGAGTAAAACACAGAGGCGTCATGTGCTTCAAATGATCACAGCTCGTTCAGGGTGTCTCCAAGTAACTTTGTTTATCCAACCGTCTTTACAAGTGAAATGTGACACACATTTCACTTTTTTTTTTCTTCCAGTTTTCTGTTTGATGTCTTAATCCCATTTGGACACAACTGGAGAGGTCATGGGATTTGGTGTGCATTATCATCAGTCTCAGTGTCTGCTGGAGTTTTGTTGTGTTGAGGTTCATGAAGTGTTAGAAGCGGTGAGGATATACATTACAGCGCTATATGGAATTTCTGGAGGCGTACAATTAGGAAAAAGAGGCGGACTGTTGCCAGGTTGTTTAAAGGGTCGTGGTGGAGTTTCTGTGCTCACTAATGGCACAGTTCTTCCTGCCATTAGATTTTCCAGTCTAACAATTGCTTACAAAAGTGTCAGCTGCGAGGCGTCTCTCTCATTGCAGGGTTTAGTTTATGTTGTTTGGTGGCAGGTTTTGGTGTAACATAAACTCTTTTTGTGGTGGTTCCTTGGTGTGAAGTCTGTCTATTCTTCTAACATTTGAAGAGTTTTCTTCCAAGAGATCCACCATTTCAACAAAGTGGCACCAACAAAATGATTAACATGAATATAAACGTATGGAAAAACATTTATATTATTAGCTGTCTTAAGATCTTTGTCTACAAAATTCAAATATTTCTGAGGATCAAATCACCTATATGTTTGAAGTACTATGTGAATTTCATGAAACAATTATTTCTCAATAAGGAAATATTATTTTTCCTCTATATTTTGTCACCTCTGAATTGGTAAAACAAAACCTTGTATCATCACTTTGAGATTATTTGATCAGACCCTGTGTTTCCTCTTTTTCCACTCATGGTTAAGGAAAAGGTTTTTTAGGGTAGTAGCTGTTTGTAAACCAGTACAGATGAGACAGTTGCATGCAGATGCCATTCAAACCAGGGTTCAACTAGCTCTTCAAAAACATAACAATATTCAAAGTGTATTGGATTTTAAGTTTTACCTGGAAGACTACACTGAAATTTATAGAATTAGAAGTGGACAACTAACCAGGGTCATCAAGCATATTTCCAGCATATAACACCAACCGTTATGTGCCAACATGGTAGAGCCTCCAGTCACACAGGTGCAGACACCAAAGCTCTTTCAGTAAGCCAAGCTGGCTCAAAGAGACTCCTGTTGGCCCAGAAGAGTCTCCTTCTCTCTGCTCTGCTTCTCATCCTCACTTCAAAAGCACACTGCTCATTAGATTAGCTCTGCATATGGCAAATATGTACATATTTGCCATATTTATATAGAAACACACAGATGACCAAAGCATGACGGTTATAGAAGTTTTTGGTATGTGTGAAGAAAAATGTGCTTCTGGCATCACTTACATAGCTGTGGATAACAATTTGAGACTTGGAGACTTGCAGACAAATTAACTAAATGTTTACTTACTTGCCTGTCAAATGTTCATCATGTTCAAGTGTCGGCAATATCATCCTCTGAAGAAATATCAGCACCTTAATTGTCAAACCTGTTTGCTTTGTTATGATCTCTGGAGTGTGTGTGTGTGTGTGTGTGTGTGTGTGTGTGTGTGTGTGTGTGTGTGTGTGTGTGTGTGTGTGTGTGTGTGTGTGTGTGTGTGTGTGTGTGTGTGTGTGTGTGTGTGTGTGTGTGTGTGTGTGTGTGTGTGTGTGTGTGTGTGTGTGTGTGTGTGTGTGTGTGTGTGTGTGTGTGTGTGTGTGTGTGTGTGTGTGTGTGTGTGTGTGTGTGTGCAGACAAACATTGTAACCAGTGCTTGTAATCACTTCATGTGTCAGCCTCATATTGTCGTCTAATATAACTAATGACGAGGAGTGGTTAGTTTGACTTCCAACCATGAAGAAAACCAATCCAGTTATTGTTTTGTTTGGAATCCAGCTTTCAGTCCAGTTCACATGGTTAGCACCAATGTGTCTCTTAGGTGTCTGTTCGTCATTGTGCTGGCTAATGTCTGGCTTTGGTGATTATATTTGGGCTAAAATCCCCCTACCAGAGCATTCCACGTCTGAGCCAGGGAAGCCTGGTTTGTTCAGTGGGATCCCCCTTTTATGATTTGTTATTTGGCGATTTGTCAGTGTAAGGAAACTGCAATTTATGTTCATCCTGAGGTTTTAATTGTTGGGGGATATACGAGTATCATTGACAAGAAAACTTCCAGGGTAATCGGATGAGTTTGTTGTTTTTGTTTCATAATCCATGTATTGTTGCGGGGGGGGATTACTGTGTGAGAACAAGAGTGAGAACAAGAGAGGATGACCTCACTGCTCCAGTGATGTGTAATTTCTGCCGTAAGCCTTTGGCTTACGACTTTCACGCTGGCAGTTTACATCACATGCTTTTACATGTAGTAATGCTTTAGGAAAATTCTGACACAAGTTACATTTTATCAACAGAAGTGAAACTACAACAATAGGTTAAGTCATAGCACAGACCTAAAATGGAACTGGCTCCCATTCAGTGAATTTAGCAGCCAAACCAGTCCTCCTCCTTTGGGCTCCAACACTTCCTAACCAACTGCACCCCTCCCTCCTCTCCCACCTTTTAAAAATCACTCCATCTGGTTTCACATGTGAGCTAGCTTGAGCGGTCTTCTCTGAAACGTAGAGCTGCTCAATGGTTACATGCTGTTAGACCTGTTTCTATGGACCACAGCTCCTCATTTTCCCACAGACGAAGGAAAGTGACAGCCCGAAGACGAGCAGTGTAGCAGTTAAGATTAAATTAAATTCCAAATGCCTGACAATACATTTGTGTGTGCTGAGATGAAAGTGGTGGTTATCTGTACTTCACAGGCTTCATAACTGGACAGAGAGGAAAAATATTAATATGAGAGACGCAGCACAGAGATCACCAGGTCACTGTCCCACCCCGCTTTGCGATGAAACTACCTATCCAGGTATTGGGTGGTCAAGAAGGCTAAAACAAAGGCAGCCACTGTTCTGCTGAGGCTGGAAGCTTTGTGGTCTCAGGATGGGGAAGGGATGGATGGGGGAGGAAGAGAGGAAGGGGGATGGAGAGAGGGGGAGAAGGGTCCCGGATACTACCAGGGTGACACCCTGTTCAAGGCAGGAAAAGTACCCCTATACACACCCAACACACACACACACACACATCTCCCTGCTGCCACTCCACCACTCTTCCACCCTCCTCCCCCCTCACTGGTAACCATACCCCACATCAAAGCCTTGGAGCAGGCGGAGCGTGGAGGACAGTTAGAGGAGGGTGTGGAAGGAGCTTGGTTGTGGTGTGTGTGTTTGTGTGTGTGTAGGAGGGGGTTGGGAGCCATCAGCAAGCCAGCTATCTGTCAACACACACTCTACCGTTCCTTTTGTTGCTCATCTGCATCTGCCAGAGAGATAGTGTGACCTTTTGTGGTGGATCGATGCGTTGAGAGAGTAGAAGTGTCTTTTTGGTGTTTCCATTGGCTCTGTTAGCGGTGCAGTCTGACTTCACCCTGACAGCACATGTGTTGCTTCAGGTGTTTTCTTTTAATCATGGAAACGGATGTATAGGTGTAATGTTTTATGGTTGACTGAAACAGTTGGAAATTCAAATGGAAATGGAGTGGAATTGGAAAAAGGAGAGAAAGGGACAGAAAGAAAGGTCATTAATAATTTTTTTTTAAATTACAAAAAAAATAAATTCTTCTTCTCATTCTTCTCCTTCTCCTTCTTCATCACAATCCCGTTACTTTTACTTTGTGGAAAATGATGTATTTTTAGTGGTTACTTCATGGCGTACCAGTAAAAAAAAATACATAAAAATTCCAACCAATAATACCAACACAGATTTTTGAACAAACTGCCTCTCCGCCCCTCCTCCCATCATATAAAACCTGCAACTTCACAACTTTCAGAGCGACAGGAGTGCCAACATGATACAGCAGTGCATTTTTGGGTGTTCACCATCAAAAGCCCTGCTTCTCTTTTCCTATGACATCATGGCTGTGCGTCCCTTGAATTTGTGATGCCAAAGACAATGAATGGGACTCTGACTTTGTGTCGAGTTGTCACACCAAAATAAAGTTCCTATGCTAGCATTGCTAACAGGTATGAACCAGAATTTAAACCTCATTTGGGTGCAGGAACTCGCACTCAAATCTTATGGGATCAACAATGTCAGTGACCCATTCATTGTCTATGGAGCAGAGCCTGATTTTACCTCTCAGTGACATCACAAATTCAAGGGCCAGTTCTCTAGTTCTAGGAAAGTGGTGCATGTTCACTAGTATTGATTGAACAAAATGTGAATTCTTAAAATGGGTGGCATTCCCCTTTAGGGCCAACAGTAATAATTGACCAGGTGGGAAAATGCCTTTACATTTCAACAGTGAATATCAAAGTTCTGGCACAAGCTGGTCACATGTGGTGAGGAAGGAAAGGTCAAGATGTCAACAGGGAGCCACAGCCAGGGATGATGCTGATCTTTTATCTTTCCTCCCTCCTTTGCTCTTTTGCTCACTTGCTGACTCACTCGCACTCTTTTTGTGTGTGTTAATGATTCAGAAAGATTCGCCATTCCTTCAACTGATATAATGAATGTCACAATGCATTGCAGATGGCTTTATTGAATGAACTTAAAGTGGAGTCAGTGACGGTTTTCTCATTAAGGTGTCACATAAAAAACCCAGATGTTCAAAACCTTTCCAGCATTCCCCTCACATCTGAAGATATCCATGCACACACTCATTGCACATGAAAATCACTTGATTGCTTCCTCTCCTCTTTCTCTCCTTTAATTCACACTTTGTCACTCTGTTCTCAGGACTTGAGTGGAGGAGAATTGAGGGGAAAGTCCCAGCCTGATCATGATCACCACCTGAAGGGTGAGTAGAGAATTACATGCATCAAGCTACAATGCATCAATATGCTCATAGCTTCACTGACCACTTAGCTTATTAATAAGGGCTTAATTATTATTTGAGAGATTTTGGTCCATTACCAGAGGCATTAGAATTGAGATGCATGTGTTTCATAGGTCATACCCCCTTGCTTGCCTTGGAAAAAAGGAAATTGTGAAAATATCCACATCTGTTTTATATTTATATGGGAATGCCTCAACCTTTGTATGATACAGCTGTTTTACCTGTTTTCTCTCTGCAACCATGCATGAGGCATTTTTAAAGTAGCTTGAATAAAATGATTACAATGAATAAATGATTTACAGTCACACTGCATGTTAATGCAATGTTAGTGTTTGTGATGTAGTTAACCCCAAACTCTGGGTCCACTGAACAAAGACAGTCACAGTCCCATTCTGTTTCAGTGGCACTGCCACCAGAGAGAGGATCAGACAGGGAGAACTTCCCAGTCAATAAACAGACACACAAGAAGAGGAACAGCCACGCTGGTGTGAGTGCACTCCTCCTTACCTCTGACTCTACTGCATCAGCACAATTATAGTATTGATTTTAGTAAACTGACTTGTGATTTTTTTCTAAACTCTCTGGCACTCATTTCCCCTTGTGGCAAAAGCCGCCCATCTGGTACTACTCAACAACGTATTTTTGAAATTAAACAATGTGGTTTGGTGGTTTTAACAGCTTTCAAGGCCCTAAGGGTCGACACATTCAACACTTAAATGTCTGACTGAATGAATGACTCAAAAACTGCAGTGAAGTGGGTCTTTCTGCAACAGCAGCAGTAAGTTTGTTCTTCTAATGCCATGTGAACATACAGGACACGGACTGTAATGTTGTGCTGGAGGACGACGCTCGGCACGAGTGGCTCTTCACACTCTACGACTTTGACAATAGTGGCAAAGTCACCAAGGAGGTAGATCTGCTCACACTAACAAGTTTATCTTTTAAATGAATTATTTGGCTTTTCCCACATTGTGTGTGTGTGTGTGTGTGTGTGTGTGTGTGTGTGTGTGTGTGTGTGTGTGTGTGTGTGTGTGTGTGTGTGTGTGTGTGTGTGTGTGTGTGTGTGTGTGTGTGTGTGTGTGTGTGTGTGTGTGTGTGTGTGTGTGTGTGTGTGTGTGTGTGTGTGTGTGTGTGTGTGTTCTGCAGGACATGTCCAGTCTGATGCACTCCATCTATGAGGTTATAGAGGCATCAGTCAAGCGGCCTTGTGGCGGCACCACGGTCCTGAGGGTCAAGCTGGTCGTAACCCCCTCAAGGAGCCCAGACAAGATCTCACAAACAGGTAAGAAAAGTCATACATGCACATCCATTTTGGGGGGTTAAACACTGCAGTCATGCACCCACAGGGAAATTAAATTCTTCATAAACATTAAACCACTGTCTGCAGCAGATAGGGAGCAGAGTGCGCCTCAGGAGGCAGGAAGCCCAGAGAGGAGAACCTATTGTGTGGATGAAAACACCGAGCGTAGAAACCACTACCTGGATCTGGCTGGCATCGAAAACTATGCTTCCAAGTTTGACGATGCTGGTAAAGAAACTCCATTTCATTCCACAAAGTTGCAGAACATTTACCTCAGAATCACATTGAACTCAGCCTATTTTTTTCCTCTTATTTTCCAGAACCCCCCTCTCAAGAGCCCAGACAGGAAGCTCGTCCAGCTCTTCAACGCCACCCAGTGGTGGTGAGAGAGAACTGCATCCCCACTGAGTCTCGAAGAGGCCTCTCTATCCTTCGATCCCTCAGAAGCAAGGCCATGGCAGTGGGGGAAGGCAGGAATGGAGGAGAGGGCAAGTCGGCCAGGTTACACGGCCAACACCCTGCCATATGGTGCCATCCTGCCCATCCTCCGCCTCAGGCCCACGTCCCCCTGCAGCGTACCCACAGCAAGAGGCTCCGCTCGAGGGTACAAGATGCCGGCTGCCCCTCCAGACCAGTTGGTTCTCAGACCCAGCCAGGGGGAGAGAGGGAGAGATTACCCAGCCTGCATGTCTCTTGCAAAGCCCTGGCTCCTCCAGGCCACAGGCATGAGCACCACCACCACCATGAGCACCATCACCATCATCACCATCACCACTACCACCCTTCATAAATGCATTTCAGTCACATGTGAGAGACTGGCATTGAACTCAGTGGGTGACAAGACTGTGCTAGTCTGCTGAGCTGAAGTGTAGCATCATTTTGGATGTCAAATGCAACTCATCAGGTATGAGAATTGCTATGTGACCCAAGGACTAAGTCCAGTTCTTGAACCATCTCCTTTCTATTGTACAGAGACTGTATTCAGTGAGGTAGAATCAGGCCATGATGGCAGTGTTATCTAATGCAAACAAGTCCTGAAAGATTAACCTGCAGGATTTAGAGCAAGCCAGCTGAATGTTGTTTGAATGCCATTTTTATAACCTTTTATCGCCCTTCAGACTGACAGTTTCCTCTCAGGTTCCTATAGATTACCACTTCAGTTATAATAACTATAACATTACTTATGAGTAGACTACATTTGTTCTATATTTTATACTGCCCATATTTTGACATAAAAACATGAAAACTTACCATCATGACATATTGAGAGAATATGAAGTGTTTTTTAATGTTTGAAGAAACCAAAATAATGTACAAATGAATTTGTATGTAATAAAGATATTTTGTTTGTCCTGAGATGGTCACATTTGTTTTCTCTAGCTAGTATATGACTGAGCACATAGCAGGTAATGACAGTGGCTCATTTCACAGTTCATAGTTCATATAATAACAGCTATACAAAGTCCATGCTTTGTTTTTTTCTTTCATGTACGGTTTATGTACTGTCGTGACAACACTTTCTCAAAGGGCAGCAAGGGGTTGTAACATTTAACATTTTGTGTCAGTCCCCTAGAGCTAAAAGCAAGTTCTTTCTACAGCCCTTCAGTCGAGGAGGCAGAGATACCTTTTTTTCTACTGACAGTAGCCTCAATAGACCAGAATGCCATGCAACCACCTAGACATGTTGCATTTTAGAGGGGCAAAGGTCATTCTGGGAAATGTAGGAAATAACTAACTGAAGTAATAAGTAAATTACATCACAAAATAACTCCTGGAATGCAGTGAACTGTTCCCTGTCTCTGCTCTCACAGAACATTGTTTTCTGTGTTCCTTTCACCTGGTGTGTGTATAGCATACAACACACAAAGAGATGTTTTGAATAGTGATGGATTTGCCAACAGCATTCAAACGGTGTTGCTACTCAAGCCTGTGGTGAAAGTTGCAAATAGACTCGATGCCCGTGAGGCGAAGGACATGAGACAGCTGCTTCTATAAATAACCTCCACCCTCTTACCTACCACGAGACCCCGTGCCTTGCCCTGCCTCACCACTGCAAGCCAGTCCCTAACAAATGCAGCACACCCACATAGACGGCAACAGAGGAAATCAACAGGGAGCACCAGAGGAGGCAAAACACTGACGCACCGAGCTGTTTAACATCAGCTCGCATCAAGAACCAAGAAACCCCAGAACTCAAGGACCTGTGGGTAGGGATATAACCTGGAACCATGAAGTCGCTGCGGTTCATCGCTGCTGAGGGCTTCGTCCAAAGTGGCCCAGGTGCGGTGGAGAACCTGAGCTGTGTGTCTTTTAACCTCTACCCACTCCTCTTCAAGGCCTGCTACCTGCACGAGCAGGCAGAGCTGCTCCATGCCCTGGTCCAGACATGGCCCCTGCCTGAGATCAACCTGCAAAGGCTCCTGGGAAGGACGGCCGACTGCCAGACGGACCTGACCTCCTGCACCTGCCGACTTTGTCTGGAGGCCATTCTGACTGGCTTGAAGGTACTTAGCTGGTCTTGACTCTTGAGACTTTGCAGGGTTTCTTTTGCTGTGTTCTTCAATTCGGATCCTTGTGGCCTTTAGGGGATGCATGCTCTCGTTCCCACCTGACTCAAACACACCTGATTCATCTACAGGTGGACTAGATAAAGTATTAATGCTACAACATGTTTTGTTTTCTGCAGGATTATGTGCTGTCTGTGCCAACCACCTATGCCAAGACCCTGCGTGTGGTGGACCTGACTGCTTGAAGGACACCGAGCACCAAGCCTGCCCCTGCCAAACCACCCTGGGTCGATGGGCGAGAACCCACCTCCTGACCCAAATGTGCTATGAGACCATGGTGGCCATGCAAGCCAGCGATGTGACCCCGTCCGCCTTCGAAACATCTGTCGACGTCCGTCTGAATGGCTTCGTCACGGGCCGCAACTACGAGGTGGTGGCTCAGGCCCTCCTCCTCCTCCGCTACTGTCCACTGAAGCTTCGTTTTATTGGCTTTCGGGCAGATTCCCTCGCACTCAAGCAGCTGTTCTATGTCCTCCGACTGGCAGAACCTGAGTCCATGGCAAAGCTGGAGGTGGTCCACAATGTTCCCCTGGAGGCCCCACACCTGGAGGTGCTGCTGTCCAGGGTGGAGTTCCCCAAATTGCAGTCCTTGACCCTGCCTGCTGGGGCGCTGGATGTTCGCAGGCTGGGCTCCGATGATGATCTGCTGGCTACCCTCGGAGAGCTGCTGGACGGTTGACCCGCCTGACTGAGCTCTACATGGGCTTCTCCACCCTAACCGGACACCTACGCAGACTGCTGAGGTGACTGGATGAGAGAGAGAGAGAGAGAGAGAGAGAGAGAGAGAGAGAGAGAGAGAGAGAGAGAGAGAGAGAGAGAGAGAGAGAGAGAGAGAGAGAGAGAGAGAGAGAGAGAGAGAGAGAGAGAGAGAGAGAGAGAGAGAGAGAGAGAGAGAGAGAGAGAGAGAGAGAGAGAGAGAGAGAGAGAGAGAGAGAGAGAGAGAGAGGGAGGGAGGAGGGAGGAGGAGAGAGGGAGAGAGAAGTGTCCTTGTTTGTGTGTACATCTGTGTGAGTGAGAGGTGATGGATATTGCTTGGCTCCAGCACCGATCATGAGCACACAAGGCATCATCCAGAGCTTTAGTGTGGCTCACAATAATAATAATAATCACCTCCAACCATCATCACTGCACGTTCCCAACTTTAAGCCTTTTGTTTAACAATGTTAGGCATTTTGTTATTAACGTTGTTGACGCTTGCCATGATGCCAGTGTGTGGACAGACAGCAGCATCTGGCCAAAGCTGCAGCTCAGCTAGAAAGCAGATGGGTCTACTTAACAGCTCAAATGGAAATAAAACAAGAGCATTAACCCAAAACAACAAAGAGCTATCAGTTACACTCGCATATAATTCATCAAGAAAGAAAATTGGGTTTAGGAAATAAAAATGTCAAAATCTGTATTTGGGACTTTACTAGAATACCAGATGATGCTGAATACCACACTTGGGTCAGATAGTAGATGCAAATACTATTTAGTGTTTGTTTGGAGCACCAGACGGGTGTGATCAGGACAATTAAGATGGTGTCAGATAATATGTCACTCAGAGAAAAATGGTGAATTGACTTTCAAATACTTGCCAGTAATTGTCTAAACATTTCTGGCCCTCACCTATGTGACTAGTCCCACCTGAGTTGGACTAAAACAAACCATGAAAAGTATTTGGTAACACTAATAACCCAGGTCTGCCTACTACTCACTACACAATTAAAATTGTGCTTACAAATTGATGGTTAGGGGCCAGTAATTTCTGGTCCTAATCATTTTGGCCTTTGGTCCCACACCAACTCATTCCCATTTCCCTCTGTTTTATTTACCCAGTCCTCTCAATACTCCACTGCAGTGCTTGGAGGTGGCCAACTGCAGCCTGAACCGTGCAGACATGGTGTACCTGGCCAACAGCCTACACAGTGAGGCCTTGGTCCGCCTGGACATCAGCGGGCACGACATCATTGGCACTTTCTCCACCACCTTCCACAAATTGCTCAGCCGTTCCTCCGCCACACTGGCCAGCCTGGCCCTTGAAGAGTGTGGCATAGAGGACGAGCACATGGATGCCTTCGCTGAGTCTCTGGCTCGCTGTCAGGCCCTTCAGGAGCTCAAGCTCCTGGGAAACCCTCTGAGCTCTGTGGCCCTGCGTCAGTTATTCTCCGTGTTATCTGCAGGCTTCCCCAAGTTGAAGTACATAGAGATGCCAGTTCCCCGTGACTGCTACTCTGAGGATGTCACTTATCCGATGGATGATTCAGTCCTGCTGCAGTACGACAGGGAGTTGTTTCAGGAGCTCAGAGGCCAGCTGACGGGGATCCTGGTAGGGGCTGGAAGGGGGAGCGTGGAAGTGTGCACCCCGCTGATGGGGGCCTATGATCCAGACATTAACGAGACCAGCAACGAGCTGGGGGTGTCTATGCTGAAATCCTTTAACAGTGTCATTGGGAACTTTATAGATACCATAAATGATGTGGACGCCAGGAGATCCCAGACTCAGAAACAGTAATGCATGAGGTCGCCTGTGGAAGACACAGGTGAATTCTGAAGGTCAGGCAGAGAACATCTATAGCAGGGCGTTCAGATCTTGTATTTTTACATTTGTGGGCATGAATCTAGACATTTGTGTAGAGGAGACCTGCAGCTTTATAGAAAAGTTGATGCTACCTTGACTATGAGTTGCAGATCTCTTTGCTGTGTTCTTGGAAAACAGAACATGTAGGCTGCCTAGTTCTTTTTAATCCAATATAAAGAAAATTTCTCTTCACTAGGCAAAGCTTGAATGAATGCTAACAGGGGAAATTGACTTTAAGGCATAATTCCCTTCCTGACTGGATATTATCTCAGTAGTGGATCATTATCCATTTCCCAGTACCTTCTTCAGCCTGTAATCCAGACAGATGTGAAGTGCCTCTAGATATAGTTACTGAAGTGGCTATTAGATTCACTTTAAAGAAAAAAAAACTTTGCTTCATTACTATGTGTCACCTGTAGCTATGTGTATTTATGTATATATTCTGGTTTTAATGTGTTGTATATAAAGGAGTTTGTATGGGAAAATTTGCAGCCGGGCAGAACAGGGTAGATCCCAATTTTGGTGATACAACTTTGACTGATTCATTCTCCCATACCAATAAATCTAACCTTTATATTTAAAACCGTCCAGTACATACAAAAG
>NW_027284230.1:0-22227 GCF_046629955.1 Centroberyx affinis | reverse complement strand
TTACTTTTACACCTCTTTTTCTTCCTATTTGTATGTTGTAAAGCACTTAATGATAAGTGATACATTTTTATATTTTATATTTATTTGTTATTTTTATTTTTGTATTTTTTATTTTATATTCTATAACAAATATATTTCTCTCTCTCTCTCTCTCTCTCTCTCTCTCTCTCTCTCTCTCTCTCTCTCTCTCTCTCTCTCTCTCTCTCTCCATATATATCTCTATATATATATATATACATTTTTATTTTATAATATTTGTTTATATATTGTATATTAATGGATAGTGATAGCTATCTTAAATAATAATAATAATAAAGATGATAATAACAATAATAATATAATAATAATTATTATTAATAATAATAATTTCAAATGAGAGAATCTGTTACTGCTGCATTATTAAACTACAGAGAGCCGGACGTGTGTTCTTTTGTGCGTTCGTGTGCAAGGCTTTTTGCAGTGTGCTGTGTTTAGGGGAATTACGGTATGCATTGTTTAGGCAACACAGAGCTCCACCCTGCATAAGGAAACCCATTATGCGCTCGTACACCAGGCAATACGGTAGAAGTCAAGCATCAACCAACTGGAGGCCGGTGCGCTGTACGTCCACATGCTAGCTCTGTGATATTTTCATCACATGTCCTCAGTGAGTCATACTTAAAATGAAAATGACTATAAAACACTACAATCAGTAATCAGGCCTGTTCAGTTTCACCTCAGTACGTTTTGATCCATGGGATACATGTATGTAGGCCATTTGCAGCAACAGCAATGCATTCTAGATGAAGTGTGACCACATTCACAATAATCTCTCCCATAACTCGCCCTGCATTAACAGTCTATTGTTAGCGCTGTCCCATTTATGGCACCTTGTAACTTTTTTTGAAGGGCGCTTCATAAATAAAGGTATTATTATATTGTTATTGTTATCGGTGTTTGACACAATGCAGGTATACGACCGCGATCTGACAACTGACGACTTCATGGGCTCCACTAGTTTCCTCCTGAGCGATCTGGAGCTCGACAAGTGAGTACTTCAGTACGTTCTATGGTGATACACTCTTTGTAAGTGTAGCATCTCTGGCACAAAGGAAGTGATGCATTTTACATTTTTGGTTTGTTTGGAATAAATAGAAGAAGAACTGGGTGGTTAGCATGAGCAGTGATAGCCACCATGGCTGAACAGGCAAAAAGAGGAGAAACTCAAACCGCACGCAAGAGAAAATCCAAGGAAAAAGACGTCACAGTACTGGACACACTGTTTGACTGACAGGTGATCTCTGGGAAGAGCGGTGCAGAAACACCACAGCAGTGAGTTCTTAGCACCAGACATGGAGACTATTTAAAACAAGACAACAGTACAGAATGATGAAATCCCACGTGGGCCAGTCAATAAGAAATATGTCACCATGTTTTGAGCGGTAACTGTACTTCCTCCTTAAAACCATTGATGGACAAATTTGTTTTAAAAAGAGGATCTCACAGAAGACCACTTTACCACCCAAGCTCCACAAGCTCTGGAACCATTACTATTTGTAGAGTTTGATGTACTTCTTCTGACTCTTGTTATTCCTTGTACTGTATTTGTATCCTTTGTTCTTCGTAACGCACTTTGTGATAAATCTGTTAAAAGTACTTTGTAAAAAAATTTGACTTGACTTATTTTAACACAAGGCATATTAGCAAGTATCTTGATTATAGTATAGGCTAGGGCTGGGCGATAATTCAATATTATCGTTTATCGTCTTTCAGTGGAATCATATCGTGATGATATGAAGATATTTTAATATCGTGACACACATTTCTGCTGTCTGAATTGATGATGACAAGCAAATTTTACTTAAAAACTCTCATAAAATGAGGTATGGTAGGAATATTATTTGAATATTTCAGTTTTGTTTGACATCACATCTAACATTACCATTTGGTTCAATGATGATTCATTAATTTGATTATTTAACGTGATTTTGCATACATGAACCATATCGTGATATATATTGATATCGAGAAAAATCCTTATGATTATCATGATATTGATTTCAACCATATCGCCCAGCCCTAGTATAGGCCATAATCCTCATTATGTTTCTAAAGGAATAGTCAATGTCAAATTAGCCAAAGACTACAGCAGGTGATCTCACTGATCTGGTTGAAGGTGTGTTAATCGGGGAAATCTGTGGTCTGGAATCGTAATGAAAACCTGCAGACCTTTTGGCCCTCCATGGCACATGGTCTCGATGTGTTTAACTCGAAGGTGAAACTGTGTGTCCTGTCAGGATCAGCGAGCTGTCTCTGCCCCTGGACGACCCGAACAGCTTGGAGGACGACATGGGCGTCATCCTGGTGGACATGAGTCTGTCCCTCAGAGACGGAGACAGCAAGAGAAGCTCTGTATGGGAATATCCCCTGTGTATTTCCTGCATGGTTTCTAGCAGTAGGGACATTTGCGGTGCATTTTCTATTTATTGTGCATGTCACTTTGTTTTGTTTTTTTTGTTTTTTTTTCTCCCCTATGGCCTACTAACCACAGTATTATTCTGTTTTGTACCTAACATGCATGCTCCGGTTGGCAGCGGTGGCCCCGAAAACGAAGTTTTAGGGTAAGGCATGATAAGTGGAATGAAGTGATATTTACTTGACTTCGCACCCTACAAGTGCCTGCCAAAATTAAAAGAGAGACTTAAAGTAATAATCCACAACATTTTCATGTAAATAAATGTCAGTTTGGCTACTCTCTATGGCCGACTGATACAATACAATAGTGATTCAACCTAGGGCTGGGCAATATGGACCAAAAATCATATCTCGGTATTTTTAGGCTGAGTGACGATACACGATATATATCTCGGTATTTTCTACGAAGTGGGCTAAATGTTCAGTTGTAAGTAGGGCTGGGCGATATGGACAAAAATCAAATATCACGATATTTTTGACCAAATACCTCGATATCGATATTGACAAAATTGTAGGGATGACTATTGGTTTGCTTTCACTAAATATTTACACAATGAGATTTTTGATAAATAATCATCAGTAATGTGGATATAATGACTAAGTGGGTAAAGGCAAATAATAGAACAGCTAGAACAGCCTGGTAAATTCAGAAAATGACATCACTTTACTGTAATGCAGCCTTTAAAACCAGGAAAAGACACTTATGCCATATCACCATATTACGATATCCAAAATCTAAGACGATATCTAGTCTCATATCACGATATCGATATAATATTGATATATCGCCCAGCCCTAATTCAACCTATAGCCAGTTCATGAAAGCTTTTGCATTTGCTGTTCTAAACACCAAAAATCTTCTTTTGCAAGAGGAAGTGATGCATTTTACCTTTATGGAAGCAACAGTTTGTTTGTAATAAACATTAAGAAGGTAGATAAAATATGATAAACTGTAGACTGCATTGAATGTAGCGATTCCGCTAGGCGGCCACACTATCTTTACTCAGAGGGAGGCTTAGGCGATATCCAAATTTAATATCGCGATACTGTTCCACCAAAATATCGAGATATACGATGTTATCATGGGGGGGGCTGATTGTAGAAAAACCCACTTGAATTGAAAAAACAAAATCACTTCAGGTATAATGTTTCTTTTTTTTACTGCCCTACCACCACTAGCAGATTATAGGTTTATAAGTTTAAAAGATTGCACAATTGTGATCTAAGCAACAACACTATATTCAACATCGTGGGAAATATCGCACCTGTCACTGTAAGAGAGTAACTGTATTTAAATCTATTGTTACTGAAAGAATTCGATTGGCAGGTGTACATCTTAAGTCACATATGTGTTTTTGGTGTTTTGTATGATGTCAGTCTCCCCACACTGAAGATTCCCACAGCACAGTTACTAAGGCCATGGCAGAGAATACTTATACTTTTGGTAACACTTTACAATAAGGGTCACTCAGTTAAGGGTTAGTTAATGCTTAATAAGGTTTAGTTAATGCTTATTAGGCATTAACTAACCGGTATTAACAGGTAACTAATGTGTAATTTACTAATGGTGTTCATGTTAACTAAGGTATTAATTTATACATTATTTAACATGAACACCATTAGTAAATGATTACCAGACACATTAGTTAACTGTTAATTAAGGGTTAGTTAATGCTTATTAAGCATTAACTAGGTAACTAATGTGTAATTTAATAATGGTGTTCATGTTAACTAAGGTATTCATTTATGCATTATTTAATAGTTTATAAAGAGGACTATTAAATAATGTATAAATTAATACCTTTGGTAATTCTTTACTAATGGTGTTCATGTTAACTAAGGTATTAATTTATACATGATTTAATAGTTTATAAAGAGGACTATTAAATAATGTATAAATTTATACCTTAGTTAACATGAACACCATTAGTAAAGGATTACCAGACACATTCGTTAACTGTTAATTAAGGGTTATGCTTATTAGGCATTAACTAACCCTTAATTAATGTACCCTTATTGTAAAGTGTCACCATACTTTTATACTTAACGCTATCCCATCAAAAAAACAACCAACATCCCATTAAGACTCTGTATGTTGAGTGTTTCCTTTATCTTGGCAGGTACCTGTATATTTGAACTTGATCTGATTCTTCTCTCTCGCTTCTTTACACAAGAGGGCAGCAAACCGCCATGACATTTCACCATGAGGTGTTTTAACATGCAGCCATCAACATGTCCCCTCCAAACAAATAAGACTTCAGTGCGTGTGATTCTGTCACTTCAGACACTGTTGTAGTCTGCTGTAGTGCTGGATGGGCATTTCCACACCATTTCCTTCCTGTGCTTTAGAATCGATCCACGTTCATTGAATCTGGGTTCAACGTATTTCCCTTACAGCGCTGTGTCTCCATGTCAGCTCAGATAATTATCTTAGAATATGACTCCCTGTTATACACGGCAGAGAGGTGCTGCTCCTGATCCCCCCCCCCCCCAGTGGAACGAAGGATCGTTCTCGTCCTCTGTTCACGGTGGAGAAGAGGGAATAATAGTCAGTCTGTCAGTCTGGCCTGGATTGACAGGCGGCCCACTTCCCAGGCTGGTTTTTACTGTACTGAGCATTTTACACACATGAAAGTAGAATCCTGCTCCTGTTCATCTGGTGTGTTTGGGTTCCTTCTGGCTGTTTGATGCATGTGTGCATGTTAACTGTTCTGTTTAGGCCTGGGCAATAACAAAAAGTCTTATATATTCTTACTTATCTTCCTCTCTTCTTTTTTTCCTCTTCTCTTCTTTTCTCTTCTTCTCTCCTCTTCTCCTTTCTTCTGTTCTTCTCTCCTCTTATGTTCTCCTTACTCCTTTTCCTCTCTTGTCTCTTCTCTTCTCCTTTTCTTCTCTTCGCTTCTGTTCTTCTTATCTTCCTCTCTTCTTTTTTTCCTCTTCTCTTCTTTTCTCTTCTTCTCTCCTCTTCTCCTTTCTTCTGTTCTTCTCTTCTCTTATGTTCTCCTTACTCCTTTTCCTCTCTTGTCTCTTCTCTTCTCCTTTTCTTCTCTTCGCTTCTGTTCTTCTTATCTTCCTCTCTTCTTTTCTCCTCTTCTCTTCTTTTCTCTTCTTCTCTCCTCTTCTCCTTTCTTCTGTTCTTCTCTCCTCTTATGTACTCCTTTTCCTCTCTTCTATTGTCTCTTCTCTTCTCCTTTTCTTCTCTTCTGTTCTTATTTATCTTCCTCTCTTCTTTTCTCTTTTCTTTTCTTTTCTTCTCTTTCCTCTTCTTTCTTTTCCTCTCTTTTATGTTCTCCTTACTCCTTTTCCTCTCTTTTCTTTTCTCTTCTCCTTTTCTTCTCTTCGCTTCTGTTCTTCTTATCTTCCTCTCTTCTTTTCTCCTCCTCTTCTCGTCTCTTCTCTCCTCTTCTCCTTTCTTCTGTTCTTCTCTCCTTATGTTCTCCTTACTCATTTTCCTCTCTTCTCTTGTCTTTTCTCTTCTCTTCTCCTTTTCTTCTCTTCTCTTCTGTTGTTCTTACTTATCTTCCTCTTTTCTTTTCTCTTCTTCTCTTCTCTCCTCTTCTCCTTTCTTTTCCTCTTTTATGTTCTCCTTACTCCTTTTCCTCTCTTTTCTTTTCTCTTCTCCTCTTCGCTTCTGTTCTTCTTATCTTCCTCTCTTCTTTTCTCCTCCTCTTCTCGTCTCTTCTTCTCTCCTCTTCTCCTTTCTTCTTTTCCTCTCTTTTCTTTTCTCTTCTCCTCTTCGCTTCTGTTCTTCTTATCTTCCTCTCTTCTTTTCTCCTCCTCTTCTCGTCTCTTCTTCTCTCCTCTTCTCCTTTCTTCTTTTCCTCTCTTCTCCTTTCCTCTTTTCCTCTCCTCTTCTTTTCTCTTCTCCTTTCTTCTCTTATGTACTCCTTACTCCTTTTCCTCTCTTCTCTTTTCCTTTCTCTTATCTTCTCCTTTTCTCCTCTTCTCTTCTTTTCTCTTCTCTTCTTATCTCCTCTTCTCCTTTCTTCTTTTCCTCTCTTCTCCTTTCCTCTTTTCCTCTCCTCTTCTTTTCTCTTCACCTTTCTTCTCTTCTCTTATGTTCTCCTTACTCCTTTTCCTCTCTTCTCTTTCTCTTCTACTCCTTACTTCTTTTCCTCTCTTCTCTTTTCCTTTCTCTTATCTTCTCCTTTTCTTCTCTTCTCTTCTGTTCTTACTTATCTTCCTCTCTTTTCTCCTCTTCTCTTCTTTTCTCTTCTTCTCTCCTCTTCTCCTTTCTTCTTTTCCCCTCTTCTCCTTTCTTCTTTTCCTCTCTTCTCCTTTCCTCTTTTCCTCTCCTCTTCTTTTCTCTTCTCCTTTCTTCTCTTCTCTTATGTTCTCCTTACTCCTTTTCCTCTCTTCTCTTTTCTCTTTTACTCCCCCCCCCCCCCACCCCCCCCACAGGCGGGAGGTTCTCCTCAGAGCCGGCGTCTGTCGGAGGCGTTGAGGAAGAGTCAGCTGTGGAGTGCGGTGGTGGCGGTGACCCTGGTGGAGGGCCAGGAGCTGCCGCTGGACGCCCAGGGAGGCCAGCTGTTCGTCCGCTTCAGGCTGGGAGAGCAGAGGTACAAAAGCAAGGTACCGAACAAACCCGTGCTCCTCCTCTCCTCCTCTTCCTCTCCAATGTGACAAAAATGCATTCCGTCTCTCTCTCTCTCTCGGCTGATAGTTCTTTTCCTAGCGACAGTTCTATGGTCACAGGGATATTGTAAGAGCACTAAGGCCCTGTCCCTTGCACTGCTTAACTTTGTTTCCTTGTCATTTTTAGTTGATTTGAGAAAAAAAAAAAAAAAAAAAAAAGCGTATTGTTGCAAGCCTCTAGATTTAGCTTAATGCCTAAAAGTTGTGGAAAAAGAAAAATTAGAAAATAAGTCGGTCGGTAGTTCAGAATTGGTCTACCTTCTATAAAGTTCTAAGTAGCATAATGTGATCTCACATATTGTGCAGTGTGTGTATGGAATGTGGTGATGTGACTAGATGTGGTTTTTCTGTACTTCAAAATGTACTTTGTAATTTATTGTATTGTTTGTGCTGTATTTTATGTCGACTTGCCCTGAGACTGCTGATGGAAATTAGCAAATAGCTATAATCTGGTGCAAAACATCTTTTCTCTTTCCTGAGATCAATGTTCTCTTTTGCACATGGTCCCTGACAAATAAACTTACTAAACTAAACTAAAAGTGAATGTTAATCCTCACCATGCCTCTCCTAGCTGGAGGCCATAGTGACTGATCTGGTACAGACCTGAAACAAGTTGTTGTCAAAAATGACTTATCACAAAAAGGTTAGCTGTCTTCCATCTTCGCTGTCATTTTGCCTTTTGTCTTGGATAAAGATCAAGAGCAACAGTAGGTTAGGTTCACACTATTAGCTACTATCTCTAACATTTCCATGCATTCACACATGACACTGATGGTCCTGCATAGTTGAGGCGTTGGCAGATGAGGAGCTCCTGTGGCCGGGTGCCAGGTTTCTCCTACTTATTATTATTATTATTATTATTAATGTGCCTATTAATCTAATCCTCTACTTGGATGGCTGGGTTGGGGTGGCCGGTAGCTCCCTTGTCTCTGCAGTCCATCTAATTTCCAGACATTTTTGAAAAAAAAAATTGAAAACACTAAACTCTTCTGCTCCAAACAAATGCTTGAATGAAATAATGTCGGGAGTGTTACGCAAGACTGTCATAACCTTTTGTTTGATTGGCGCAGGAATCTGACGGCTTTTGATGACTGTAGTGTTTTAAATCATCTGTTATTAGAAGCTGTTATTCGAGAGGAGGCATTTATTAGAATGGTACAGTAGACGGTATGGTAGCTTATGCTGTAGATCTCTGAATATTGCTCTCTGTTGCGATTGAGTTTACATTTTGCATTCACATTTAAATCATTTAACTGATGCTCTTATCCAGAGTGCCTTGCAACCACATAATAAGCTTCTTTTACATAGCAAGTAGATCGGCAAAAATTGCAAGCTACCACAAATAAGGAGTCCAAAGGTTAGGGCCTTGGTGCCCTTACAATCTTCTGTGACCATAGAATGATCATGTAAGAAATGGAATAAGAGCCAAGGAGAGAGATGGAAGGGAGTTGTTAAAGGATAAGGACACTGGTGTTTTTTAATGCATTTCTTACCGTCAACAAATCCTATGAAAATAACAAAATCAGCAATGAATTTGTTTCGCTAACAAGTCTCGTCCATGTAGCCGGTGCCCAATGCAGCCATGTCCCAGCAGCCATAGAACTTCATTGTATTAAAAAAACTAAAAAATGAAAAGCACGTCAAAGAGCCATGCTGAGATTTTTCAAATGTAAACTATGTCTTTGTGAGCTGTATGTCAAGGTTTTTAGTTTACAATTGGAGCCAATGACTTCCGGGTTGAAGGCTAAAAAGGGAACATGGGAAGTCAGAAAGTAACGGGAGTAGAGCAAACGCATTGTTAATTTTGTTATTTCCATAGGATTTGTTGACGGTAAGCAATGCATTAAAAAACACCAGCCTTATCCTTTAAGTGTGTGGCATGAAAAGTCCAAGCTCAAATTACTTCTGATCCTGACTGGATGACATCTAGGGGTGATGGATCACTATTTGCTACACTAGCTCTATGGCTATCATCATGGATCACTTTCTTGCTAGGCGCCAGGACAACTAGCATCACAGATCACAATCCTGCTTCACTATCTTGTTACACTGGCTCCATGGCTACTGTCATTGATCACTATCTTGCTACGCTACAACACTGGTTATGCATCAAAGCTGCACGCTACTGTGCACTTTCAATTCGGCTACTAAACAGCATTGCATTCACATGCTGTTTTGACAGAAAATCAATCCCGCAAGACAAATGATGAACAAACGTGGGCGTTCTGCAGCTTAACAAGCTAATTGAACAAACTTAATTTTATCAAATGTTAGTTATGATGGTTAGTCTGGCTAATTTAAAACATGTATAACGGCGCATATGTATAAAAGTGTTTTCTTAAATTTAACTGGCACAAAACGTGATTGTTCTGCCACGTTGAAGGCCAAAACTCGGAAACTCTGGTAGCAACATTTCCTCCAACTTTCTGACTTCATCGTCTGATTGGCGTCTTTCTCCTCAGAACCAGTGTAAAGTGGCCAATCCTCAGTGGAGGGAGAGATTCACCTTCAACCAGTTCCTGGACGGTCCAGACATCTTGGAGGTGGAGCTCTGGTCCAAGGAAGGACGGAGGAGCGAGGGGTGTTTGGGAACGTGAGTCTCACCTTTGAACCTTTGAACCTTTATGAACCTTTATGTCGTCCTGTCTGGCCCTAACGTGAACGTGCACGTGTACATTCGTGTGCCTGCGCCTGCATGGCATATGCATCTGTGTGTATGTGTGCAGGTGCGAGGTAGACCTGTCCAGGGTGCCTGTCAATCAACGCCAGCTGATCACGCACACTTTGCACCAAGGCAGAGGACGCCTGGTCTTCCTGGTTGCACTGAGCATGTGCAGCGGCGTCTCCATCTCCGACCTCTGTGCTGCGCCGCTTGACGAAGCCCGCGAACGACAGACCCAGCTGGACAAATATGTCAGTATACTAACTATATGTCAGTATGGATGTGTCAGTCTACCATATGTTAGTGTGGATGTGTCAGTCTACCATCTATATGCTAGCATGGATGTGTCAGTTTATTACCTACATCACGAACCTGGGCTAGTACTTCCAAGTGAAGGGTTTAATTCCAAAATGCCAGCAGTCACTTTGTAAAGTGTGAGACATGTTGAAAATGGTGGATATCAAATTTTTAACGAATCTCTTCAAATAACTCATAATGTTTTTCAACTGAAAGATACCGAGGCATTTTGACTTATCGATAAAACAGACATTTATTCAGGCAAACAACCTATGAAGACCTGTGGAAGTGGACACCAAGCGGAATAAACTTAATACCTAGCAAGCACGGATTCAGTGCAACACCCAGAGAAATACTGCTAAGCATTTATCTATGTAGTTTCTTAAAGGAATAGTTCACCCAAAACTGAAAATTCTGTCATCATCTCCTCCCCCTCATGCCAGGTGAAACACAGGTGAAGTTTGTCCATATAACACACAGGGAGGCTGCCAGCACAACTCCATAGCAGCCTTCTCCAAAACAACTGAAGTCAGTGGGGACCAGTTCTTCAGAGTTCCAAAAAGACCTACAGTATATTTACACCATCATTTAGTGCAAATCTGAACTACAGCTGATTGATTTGGAACAAATAATGGTGTATAGGTCTTTCTATTCACAGTGTGATTGTTTGGCTGTTTTTGTTTTGGAGCTCTAAAGAACAGGTCCCCATTGACTTCAGTTGTTTTGGAGAAGGCTGCTACCAAGTTGTGCTGACAACCTCCCTGTATGTTATATGGACTAACAAATTCCACCTGTGTTTCATTTGGCATGAGGATGAGTAGATGATGACAGAATTTTCAGTTTTGGGTGAACTATTCCTTTAATGTTTGCTTCACCCTACTTCGAGTACCAGATGGGTGGGGTTTACCGCATCAGGACAATTCAGAGTAAGTTGTCAATCACAGAAAAGTTGATTGAACTGACATTTTGAACTGACCTAAACTTTCTGGAATTTGTCTGGAAATTTTATGGCAAACCCCATCTATCACCGAGGTAGGATGAATTTGCTTATAATAATTGGCTCAGGTCTGCCATATATAGAAGATCCATTTTATAAAAAAAAAAAAACACCACAAAATCTAATTTTATATATACATATTGAGACTGTATTACTAATTGGGATGTTCTGGTAAATTTGGAATGTATATAATTTAATTTTAACACACAAAATAGCATCTCCTTACCTTCGATATGTTCCAAAATTCAAATTTTGTTGCAATGACGACACTGAACGATAGAGGCCAGCATTGGACCAGAAATTACACATAGACTCTTTCATGTGCAAATGGATGGTGGTTACCGATTTAGCAGTTTATAGACATTTATAGATAATATAAACACTGTTTGGTTGTGAATGACATCTCATTTAACATTTCCAAAATGCTTTCTGTCTGCTAATTGTCCCTCAGAGTTTGAAAAGTTCCATGAGGAACCTTTGTGATGTCGGTTTCCTTCAAGTCAAAGTTATCAAGGCTACAGATCTGCTGGCTGCTGATTTAAACGGTACTGCAGGGCTTTGCATTAAATGCTTTCTTTACTCCTTTAATGTTATAGTAAAAGGGATGGAGGGAACATTGTCCCAGTTTGAAAGTGTTTTTTGTCGTGTGCTGTAGGAAAGAGCGACCCCTTCTGCGTGCTGGAGCTGGGGAACGACAGACTGCAGACCCACACCGTCTACAAGAGCCTCCATCCAGAGTGGAATAAAGTCTTTACATTGTCAGTTTGAGCAGGACTCCTTTCCTTAGAGATGCACGCCAAATCTCTTCCCAATCCCAATCCACTACCATTCTGTTGTTAAGACTACATGGTTTACTGCCACGTGTCTGTTGATGTTTCACAGCAAATGACATCTGGCAGTCGATAAAGGGGAGAAATGACGCTTTTGTTCTGCAAAAAGAGTAAAGATCCAGGTCCAAGGATCAGCGCGAGTTGCATACATGAAATGTTCTGTTTCCTTATTTACCCAGGATGTTTGTTAATCTCTCTATGCCTTCTGAATAAAGGCATTTTTAGTAGTTTCATTCCAGAATAAGATACCGTTTGAAATTAAGTGACATCTGCTTTTAGACAGCGATTTAAAAAAATTACAGAATGTAGAAGAATGACTGTTTTGATCATAGTTTCTCTGTTATCTACCTACCTACAGTACAGATAGTCATGGAATTCTGGACAAAATTATATCGAACAATAAAAAATATTCTCAGATTTGGGTCCGAGAGACAAATGGGGGTCCGTGGCCCTAATGTGTACTAACTTAGGGGTCCTTTATATGAAAAAAGTTGAGAATCACTGCCTTACTCCTTTTCCTCTCTTCTCTCCTCCCCCCCCCCCCCAAAAAAAAAAAAAAAAAAATGATAAGATGATGAAAGAAAAAAAACACTACTACATTTTAAAGAGTGGTTGGTTACTTAAATACTTGGTTCAGAGATAATGGATGATGGATTTTGTTATGATTTTGTTCCAAATTGGATATGAAGTGTTTTTGAAATGAAATGAACTCTTCATATGCAGCTCACACTTGAACCTGCATGTGGATTTTTATACTGAAGGAGAATTATTCTATGGAGAATATTATTTTCCCATGTGTTTTTTTTTTTTCCCCTCAACCGGTGCTCACCTATCGAGTTTCTTTGAATTCCTGACGCGCTCGGTGTGCTGTGGTTGACCCTCCTTGTGTGTCTCCTCAGCCCTGTCAAAGACATCCATGACGCTCTGGTAGTGACCATCTTCGATGAGGACGGAGACAAGCCGCCAGACTTCCTGGGAAAAGTCGCCATTCCCGTGCTCTCGGTACGCCTAACAGCCCATCGCACAGACAAACGGACTAATCTCTCCTCGCACTCTCCGTCTAAATTAAAGTGAAGAGGGTGTTAACACTCCAACACTTTGAAGACTTACTAAGATGTAATCCGGCGTGACTGATAGTCCGGCTCACAGCTGAGTTCAGCACCTGATGCCCTTCCTTTCTGTCCTGCAGATCCACAACGGGCAACAGATCGCCTTCCCGCTGAAAAAAGAGGATTTGGGAGGTTTTTCTAAAGGGAGCATCTCTCTGGAGCTGGAGGTTATTTTTAACCCCGTAAGTAGAAGGCGGTTCGGCCCGCGACGAGGACATGAGGGCGTGATGGCTATTGCAGATGGGTAAATCCTCACTGATATGGCCATCTGTAAGGCACTGGCCCAGGACACAGTGTGAACACGCATCCAACTCCCACAACAGATGGAGTTCAGTTTATCTCCCAACACCGGGCCCAGTCAATAACCCTTTAGCTCATTGGAATCCAGTGGGAACAAGATGGGCATCAGTGGAACTATTAAAGGTTAAGCGATAGTAGGGTAGCAGAGGCTTGGGTGATATCCAAAATTATATATCGCGATACTGTCTCCCCAAAATACCACGATATGCGATAGTATCGCGATACATCACATTTCTAGGATATAATAATTATTATTAACAGCCTAGAAATTTGATCTTACTATTCAAGCATTGGAGGAAACATTGGCCATTTTGCTCATTCCTGCTATTTCCAGAAAAACGGGCTGATTGTGGAAAAGGGAACCCACTTGAATTAAAAAGACAAATGTTTCACTGAATTATTTTTGTTTTTTCACTATTCTACCACAAGGAGATTATAGGTTTTTAAGTTTAAAAGCTTGTACAATTGTGATCTAAGCAGGCCGGGAGGGGTGAGGAACTTTTTCTTTGTTTTTTTGGTTTGTTTAATCCGATATCGCAGGAAATTCACAAAATATCGCGATATTCGATAATATCGAATACCGGCTCATACCTAATGAGTAAACCTGATGAAAACAGGTACACATTGTTCGCACCAGTGTATTCTGTTGTTGCTGATTAGATACATTTAATGTATTTAAATATGAAAGAGGTCTGACACCTTTCAGTGTGTGGTAGAACATTTTCATTAGTATGGACTGTTGTCTCTAACCAGCACCTGAAAGGAGCACTGCTGTACATAGCATTTACAGTACAACCTGTGTTTTGTTTTGTTTTTTCTCTTTCGCTTAATGAATTGTTCTTTTCTCATCAGGTCAGAGCAAGTATAAGAACCTTCCAGCCCAAGGAGAAAAGATTCATGGAGGATAATCCAAAGTTTTCCAAAAAGGTTTGCTGAAGATGCAATGAATTCACTGTATAGTCCAGGCTTGGGGCATATTCACTTTCAGGTCAATCAGCTGTAATATAAATTGAATGTGCAATACATTGTACCAGTGTTTCCCCTATGTTTTTCTTCTAACTGTGGACACGGGGGCCCATACCATGTAGCTGCAGATGCATTCTCTGTAATCCGCTTCTGAGATCAGTTTTCACCTGCATATGGGAAACACCGCATTCTACATCCCATTTTCATTATCCAGGACGACTAGAATAAGCTTCAATTCCAAGATCGCCAACATTTAAAAGCAGCCAGTAGTAAGGAGGTCAATGGTCAGAGGTCACAACACCCGGACAATACTCCTGTGACGCTCGAATGATCATGCAAGGTAGAAGTGCTCGGAAAAGGGGGAAAAAAAAGAAAAAACAACAGCTAAGAGCGAGGGAGAGGGGTAGAAGGGAGTTCGGACAAATGGTACCATGTTCATTCTCAATTAGATCTTTATGAGCTGAAACTGAAAAGCTTTTACTCGCAGCAGTTTTCCAGTCCTTGCTTTTTCGGAGAACTTTTGTCTCCCTGAATTGGCTGAATTGAGCATTAATTGACCCCAACTGTGACTGAGTTCTTGTCCACTGTTCTGCTACATTAGTTTGATATACAGTGTGTGAGACAGGGTGCCTGACTGTCTGTACTTCCAACAAAGACTCATTGTTGTCAGACAATGCAATGCTTACTAAAGCCAAAACCAGCGACTGGGCTACAATAATCAGAGGCTACTGGAGTTTTTTCACTCGTGTTTCGTTGGTGGAAGTCTTTAAGGAGTAGGCCACATTGAATGCAGTATCAAGTTAAGATGATAAGAAGGTTGACATAACCAGGGCAGGCCACTAACTTTTTCTTTCACGGGCCACAGTGGCTTGTGCATCCCAAAACTTACCAGCCACTTCCGCTGTTGCACCAGCCAACTAGATGTTTAGAACAGAATAGGACTCCGAATGATGGTTTTGATTTGGAGTCCTAGTCCTGATTTTTAAAATATGAATCTCTCCTTTTCTAGTTATTTTCCTGTGTAGCAAAAATAGTAGAGAATAGTACATCTTCTCAAAAATTAAACCTAATCAAAAAATCATATCTACATCAACATACACTGCCCGTCAAAGGTTTGGGGACATCTGATTGAATGTACTATGTATTTTATTATCTTAACGCCATTTTGATCTAAAGGGTTATGCTTAAATGATTGAAATTTGTTTCTTAAATATAAATAGTGAAGTCGATGCCTATGTATGAATTTATTTCCAAAGCCTTTGCCTTTGCATCAAGGCAAAAGGTGGCTACTTTAAAGAATCTGAAAAATAAGATAGTTTTGATTTGTTTAAAGGAATAGTTCAACCAAAAATGAAAATTCTGTCATCATCTACTCACCCTCATGCCAAATGAAACACAGGTGAAATTTGTTAGTCCATATAACACACAGGGAGGCTGCCAGCACAACTTGGTAGCAGCCTTCTCCAAAACAACTGAAGTCAATGGGGACCTGTTCTTTAGAGTTCCAAAACAAAAACAGCCAAACCATCACACTGTGAATAGAAAGACCTAGACACCATTATTTGTTGCAAATCAATCAGCTGTAGTTAAGATTTGCACTAAATGATGGTGTAAATATACTGTAGGTCTTTTGGAACTCTGAAGAACTGGTCCCCACTGACTTCAGTTGTTTTGGAGAAGGCTGCTATGGAGTTGTGCTGCAGCCTCCCTGTGTGTTATATGGACAAACTTCACCTGTGTTTCAACTGGCATGAGGGTGAGGAGATGATGACAGAATTTTCATTTTTGGATGAACTATTCCTTTAACTCTTTTTTTTTTGGTCACTGCATAATCCCATTTGTGCCATTTCATAGTTTTGATGTCTTTACTATTATTCCAAAATGTGGAAAAACTTTTGACGGGCAGCGTAAATCTGTTTCTATTCATATATTTTACATGTTTTTTTTGGGGGGTTTTTTTTACATGTACATTTTTTCAGATCCTGGCCAGGAACGTGCTGCGCGTTCAGACGCTGTACAGAGCCATCATGTCCACGCTGCAGTACATCAAAAGCTGCTTCCAGTGGGAGAGCGTTCAGAGGAGCCTGCTGGCCTTCCTGGTAAAACTGGCTTAATTGCTTATCAACACACTTATCTGCATTTCACTCTCTCTCCCCCACCCCTCCCAAGCTGTGGAAGACAACCGCAGTCTGGCCAACCCCTACTTGAACTCTCCCGGCGAGAACCGATGCGGTGTACTGGGCTCGGCCGTGGCTCGGGTGTTTTTTTTTTTTTTTTTTTGGAGCGGCCCGGGCCTTCAGCGTTGCGTGTCTTTAAAGCCTCAGCTGGAGAGAGTAGAGTCCCGGCGGAGTCGAGATGGGAGTCTATTTTCGTTCTACTTCCCTGACAACTCATTAACCCTCCGTCCAGTCTGTCGCGCGGTTTGATTTCCACCCTATTATACATAGACGGGAAAGTCCAATTAAAAGGCCCTTCACAGATAAGGCTGATTCTCCAGTCGCATAGAAGTGCTAAGCAAGTGTGAAGACGGAAAGAACAGAGGCCGCCTTTTAGCCCTTGTCGTTTTTTTTGTTTTTTTTTATATTAATGTTTTTGGTCAGACATTTACATTGAGATAACAGTTACATTATTACAATTACATGAATGACATGTCTTCTTTCAGGGTCTGGCCAGTCTTTCTTTTTTTTTTTTTTTTTAACAACTAAAAGAAAAAAAATCTGCAGTCCAGCAATAACATTCAAATCTAGCCAGACATTTTTTTTTTTTTTTTTTATTAATGTTTTTTGGTCAGACATTTACATTGAGATAACAGTTACATTATTACAATTACATGAATGACATGTCTTCTTTCAGGGTCTGGCCAGTCTTTCTTTTTTTTTTTTTTTTAACAACTAAAAGAAAAAAAATCTGCAGTCCAGCAATAACATTCAAATCTTGCCAGACAACCAACACAAAACACAGAGCATCAAAATGAAGACCACAAAAAAAACACAACAGCCTAGGAAATCTACATAGCATAAACAGCACATACCTGGTCCAAATACAAATTATGCTAAGGTAGGTAGCATCAAACTTTTATATCCAACAATTGGGCAAGGAATGGGCCCCATACTTCATTAAATAGCCCTTCCCTCCCAGCCACTCTATAAGTAACCCGCTCATAACTTGCCATTGTACTTAATCCCTCTATCCATTCTTTAAAAGTGGATAAGATGGCACCATGATTTCTGGCGTTTTGACATTTCAACATTGTCTGGTAGTAATCCCAAGAGGCATACTGTGGGATTTTTGATCACGTGTATTCCAAACATCTTATTCAAGACATAAATCATTTCATCCGACATGTTGTCTGTTTTGTCACAATCATATAACATATGCACCCAGATTAGCCCTTGTCTTTTTTTTTTTTTTTTTTTTTTTTTTCAAAACTCTTTTTATTGGTGTTTGTCCACATTGTAAACAGTAGATCCTCAAATCGTTTCAACATGTTTTGTAACATACATACATACAAAAAAAAAACCCATAATGGCATATAAACAAGCCCTTGTCTTTTTAAAAAGTATGATTAAGTGAAGTGGGCGCAGATCTTTTTTTGACATTATTCTCTCCCAGCTCGATATGGCATACAGTAAGTTGTGCATTAACTATGCAGACCGGTCAGGGTCATGGAAAGTTCCCCGTGTCTTTACGGCCAGCGTCCTCTAGATGGCGCTAAAGGTTTTCCGAGCATGCGGGGGGGGGAATTCTTGGAAGACCGCCTGAGATGGGGAGACGCTGTACTCCGGCCAATAGTACAGTTTGTTCAATTTGCTGTGAAAACTGGGAGCCGCAGCACAGAGCTGTTATTTGAATAGATGCCACCGTCTTGTGTTATGGCTTTGCGTGTGTGTTTATGTTTGTTAGTGGAGATCACCGAGATCTCCGGGGTCAGAGGTCAACTCACTTTGACTAGAATCTGCTCACAATGGGAATGTAAACGGCAGTAAATGTACTGATAATAGCTCAATTATCCATATTCATATCTTAGTAGATCGGATACTTTTTAATGCCAAAATATAGTAATTTAATTTTGAAGACACCCCCTTAGTTAATTGGCCAACTTGAGAATAAATTACCCCAACTTTGATTTTTGAATGTTAATGTAATATATTCAACTGGGCCTTGTATATGGTGTTAATCAATATCAGGTTATTCTTACTGTTTTGCTTGACAGCTCAGACATACACTCAAACGCAAATATGCATACAAGCACGAACAAGCGCACCAATGGACACACACACACACACACTCTCTCTCCCCACTCCCACGCTATGCAGGAAAAAAAAAAAAAGAAAGCCAGTCTCAGTGGTTTGAAAGACAGTACCATCTGTACTCAATGTTTTCACACTAGCGTTCCCTGCCTTTTTCAAGCTCCAGCGAGAAGAAATAAAGGAGCGTTTGATACCGCCACATAAGAGTAATGAATCACAGCTTGGGCTCCACATGACGGGAGGCAGGAAGAAGCTCCCTCTCTAAAAAAAAAAAAAAAAAAAAAAAAAAAAAAATCCGGACACCTTTTTTTTTTTTCTTTTTTTTTTTTTTTTTATGCAAAGCGCCTTGTCGGTGCCTCGCTCTACCCAGGTCCACACATGCCCTTTTTTATTTTTATTTTAAGAAGATCGGTCGAGGGACTTGCCGTTCGAAAAAAAAAAAAACCCAAGAAAACAGAAAAGGATTTAAATTGTCGTTTGAGCAACCACAGGCTCCTTTTCAGAGACCGCAAGTCCTTGTATTGAGCTGTGTTTATCAGTAGTATTTAGCAGATACTCATCGTGGCCAGAGTAAAGCTGAATAGTTCTAATGATGCCAAGGGGATGTGTGTTCTTAGATTAGCACCGCCATGAAAAGCCTCCCCCCCCCCCCCCCCGCGCATTAGTGTGGAATTCCCGCCGCATTCTGAAAAAATGCGCCCGCCCCCCTCCCCGGTTCGGTAGCCCTTCCCGACATCAGGTAGCCTTTTCATTTTTATTCCCCCCCCCCCCCGAAACTGGATTGTATTTCCAGAGCCCCTCTCGCTGTCGAAAAAAGCCCGCGTAACGCCTCTCAAGTTGGAACGGAGCGCAATTATCGCAATCTTTATAGGCTGCGTATACATTTCCACCGAAGCGTGACTCGGCTTTGGCCCTCCGCTCTCTCTCTCTCTCTCTCTCTCTCTCTCTCTCTCTCTCTCTCTCCCCCTCTCTCTCTCCCAGCCGTTCCGAAAAGTCCCCGCTAATAAAAACATAACCCTTTTAGCGAGGAATCGGTTTCACCTTCCCTCCCAGGCCCTGTTTTTTGGGCTTGTGATAACAGAGACAAGAGCGTGCTTGGCTTTATTTTTTATTTTTTTTGCACATTAAAGCTGACGGTGGTGGTGGCGGCGGCAGGGGGATGGAGGGGAGGGGGGGATCTGCCATCTTTTATGTCAGTTGGTGCCTCAGAGGAGAGCGATGTCTTCACCAGATGTTCACTTCTATTTTTATTAGCATATAAAAACATGTAAATCCTCCCCACGCCTTTTTGGCAGCGCCGCCATTTCGGACGGCGCTGCCGTCCATTTAGCCGCGCAATTGAGACATCACAAGACATATTTCTTCCCCCCCCCCCCGAGCCGCGCACAGGTGGAACGCGCATCACAGAAGCCGTCGCGGCCGCTCACGGGCACATCGGCACACAGGCTCCCCGCGGCTGCACCGAGTCGCTCGGCCGGCTTTAATGTACACGAGATGAGAGGGGAGAAGCAATTAGACTCAAGTGGTTAATGTCAATGCATATGCCAGGGGGTGGAGAGAGAGAGGCTGTCCGACTGAGCGGAGCGGCCGCCCCTGTACAGTGTATGTAGAAATATGTAGAAACGAGGCTTTGATGGTGGCAGGGTGTAGCCTTCCATCAGCTTGACCAATGCTTATGGAATCAATAGCGGATCCGATCGACCTTTAGCTGGCGGGGGGGGGGTTAAGGAGCTGTCGAAAATGTCTTTAATGAAGAGCGGTCCTTTTTATCCTCTGTATTCCCCCCCCCCCCTCCCCCCCGCATCTGACCTCGCCGACCTCTGACCTCTGCCGGCAGGTGTTCGTGGTGACAGTGTGGTACTGGGAGTTTTACATGCTGCCCCTCTTCCTGGTTCTGCTCATCTCGCGGAACTACCTCCAGATCGCCTCCGGGCGGGTCAGTCAGGACTTGGTGAGTCTACAAGCTATCTTCCCACCTTTTCTAAAGCAATATTCCACTTAGTTTTGACATGGGGGATGGGGGGGGGGGGGGGTTATTCGCCACTTGACCGCCATGAAAACCAGAATAGAAACGAATCGCCAAGATCGGACGCAGCTGGGACGAGTTTGTAGGGTTTGGGACGGAGCCCGGGAGTGGCCATCGGGGGGGGGGGGGGATATTTACTGTACGATTTACTGTAACGTACGCACGATATGCAACTCGAGCTCTCGTTTCCTCTTTTTCGCGCGCACAAGACACAATTCGTTCCCTCGATCCGGTTGAAATGAGCCCTCGCTTTGGTTTATTTGTGTCGAATTGCCAAAACGTGCCCTCGAAATAGTGATATGATGCTCTGGATATATAATCCATGTGCTTTTCACGAGCTTATAAAGAGTCAGTGCACATATTGGTGATTATGTCCTGGGTGTGTTGCAGCCACCCAATTGTGTGTACATGGCCTGAAGGTTAAGTGGCTAAATATGTTGCAATATTTGGGGGATTTGCCTATTCAGTGTAAACAGACAATGGATATTAACATACCAAATCCTTACTAGGCCTATCTGCAATACCTGAAAGGTTCCTTTTAAGTTGCATTTTTTCCTAAACTGCACAGTTTAAGGAAATCGAGGGAACGAACTGTATCTCGTGCGCATGAATGGACTCCATATAACTTTTTTTCTCTCCCAATGGCCGCTCCCGGGCTCCGTAGTTTGGATTTTTACTTCGCTTTTTTATTTTTATTTTCGTGGCCTCGCTCAAATGAATCGGAATTCAAACCGAACGCTACAAACTCGCCCAGCTGCATCTGATCTTGGTGATTATTTTGTATTCTGGTTTTCATGGTGCTCAAGAGCATAATAACCCCCATGTTAAAACTAAGTGGAATATTGCTTTAAGCCAGCTGCCTTAAGCCCAGTGACCTGTTTGGCCTGTTTTCACACTATTTCACGAAAAATAGCTGCTACAACTGCATTTTGTTCAGATAATGAAAAACATATTTGTTTCCATAGTGACCAGCTGCAGTAGCTGCCACAATCAGCAAGCAGTGCTTTTATCCAACTATCCAACACTTAGAACCTACCACAACACACAGTACCAGCTACTGTCAACTTGAATACTGCTGCGTTCTCCATTTTCATTCTGCTTCTGGTTGCTGTCCTGAACCCTGTCTTCCCTGTAATCGGTCTGTCATCCCCTCTTGTTGTGATTGGTCAGTCCATGTCATGTGGTCTCCGCTAAAAAATCTATCTTATCTCAAGTTTATGAAGCACTGAAAAGGCCTAAAAAGATGCCAGGCACAGCACCATTTCCTAAGTGACCACTCTCTTTTAGTTTAACTGATTACTAACTAAGCTAATTTATTAGCAGTTTATTTGAATGGGATCTCTACTATGGAGAGCACAGTAATTTTAGGCCACTTGGCTTGCTAGTTAACATTAGCAACTTCATTCATAGCTTATAGCATATTGCATACATACATAGAAACACTGCTTATACAGCAATGTGTTTTATTCTAAAATGCCAAGATGTCAAAATGTGGACTATGTGCTGTTTTACAATCATTAAAAATTTTTTTAATATAAATGTATGTATATGTGTATGTGTGTGTACATACATTGTGTATATATATATGTATACACACGTACATATATACTGTGTATATACATATATGTGTGTGTGTATATATATATATATATATATATATATACACAGTACTGTGCGAAAGTCTTAGGCATATGTAAAAGA
>NW_027284229.1:12500-28308 GCF_046629955.1 Centroberyx affinis | reverse complement strand
TACATTTTGGTGAATTTCGGTGAATTTCGGTGATCCGGACGTTTTTTAAAATGTTCAGCTCTTCCCGCTCGTATCAAATCGCAGAATGAAACCTCGTCACCCAGAGTCTCTTGTGATTGGTCGGCTCGCTGTACGTGAAAGCGTATTCCGTCAGACCGTCCGTCGCTCGACCCGGGAATCTGACGGCTTTTTGTTCACACCGGGAATTTCGCTAGAAACTTTTCCGGAGCAGCGACTCCGGCTCCCGCTCACACACATGACTCCCACATGGAAAATTTCCGGTTGATTTGCTGTGATATCTGTCTAGTATGCTTCTAAAATTAATCACAGGATTCCTATAGTTTTGCCTATAGGATTCTTATAGGGTTCCTATTATGTTTGTAAATGATTAATTTATAATCGATTAATTGCCAATAAGTATTGAACAAGCTTATCAGTTAAATTATCAAATTGAACAATGTGTGGTCTCGTCTTAAACTGTGTCAGTGGGATTTTTAATGAAATATTTAAAATTCAACCCATGTTGCTGTTTTCACCTCTTTTCTAAAGCTGCTCCTGAACAAAGCTCCTCCCCCTCCCTTTACAAGTTTTTTTTAAAACTAACGAGTAAACTTGTTAAACTAGTGAACTTGTTAAACTAATGAACTTGTTAAACTAGTAAACTTGTTAAACTAATGAACTTGTTAAATTAGTAAACTTGTTGAACTAGTAAACTTGTTAAACTAGTAAACTTGTTGAATTAGTAAACTTGTTAGTTGGCACAGAACAAGACAGACAGGATACAGATTTTGGATTTTACAAAAATAGAGCGGGCAAAACACGGTCCGGTGTGGGACAGTTTCACCTTAAAAGATCACAATGTTCACTACAAGCCCTGCGATAGTGTTGAAATACAACTCAAGTACAACAACAGTGATGTTCCGTCTAAACAGCCGACTAGGAAAACGTGACAAACGAAGGGCGTATTGTATTTTCTATGTCACAGGCTACATTGGTTTTTTTTTAATATGAATTCATTGTTGGTGATCGATCAAGGAAATTTCTTAAAATTGACATCCCAAGTTCCAACAGTTGTATAGCTTTCTGACCGTACTGAATGAAGTGTAAACTCTGATTCTGAAGTGAGGCAATGGAGCATTTTTAAGAGGAAGAGGTGGAACAAAGAAGTGAGCTGAGGGCATCACAAGGCAAATTCAGGTCAGTCAGGCAGTCAGTCAGTCAGGTAGCGCTTAGTGAGATGATGCACTTCATCAGACGGCCTCTAGAGGGCGTTTTTGACTGTGAGATGCAGTGTTTCCCATACAGAGGCACAAAATCAAAAGTAGAAATGGATCTAAATGGATCTCTAATGCGCCAGACGTCTCATCACATCATGTCTGTAATGTGGAGATGTTCAGACAGCAGACCAGCAGACTGAACTCAGTCCACAGAGTCTCCTGCTGTGAAAACTAAAGTAAAACTTAACATTCCACATCCTTTATCGTCTTTCAGTGGAATCATATGGTGACGATATGAAGATATTTTGATATCGTGACACACATTTCTGCTGTCTGAATTGATGATGACAAGCAAATTTGGTAACACTTTATAATAGCCATCATTAATAAATGGTAAATTGATAGTTAATTAAACTTTAGTTAATAGTTATTTTACTGTTAACAAACAATGAAATGATCATTAATAATGTTTACTAATTATTAGTAATGCTATAATTTGTTATTTTATCATTCGTTTGTGTAATATAAAATCATTTGTTTATAAATTATATATTGTATCATAGCTTTTTACCCTTTTTACCATCTCTTATCAGCTATGATACAATATATAATTTATAAACAAATGATTTTACAAACCAATGATAAAATAACATAAATTTACCATTTATTAATGATGGTTATTATAAAGTGTTACCGCAAATTTTACTTAAAAACTCTGATAAAATGAGGTATGGTAGGAATATTATTTAAATATTTCTGTTTTGTTTGACATCACACCTAACATTACCATTCGGTTCAATGAGATGAACATTAATTTGATTATTTAACGTGATTTTGCATACATGAACCATATCGTGATATATACTGATATCGAGAAAAATCCTTATGATTATCATGATATTCAACCATATCGCCCAGCCCTAATTCCACAGTCAGTAAGGGGGATTTGGAGACAGTAACTCGTCTTCGCTGCCCTACAAACTTTAACGGTAGGTCCCTTAATGTTACCTTGCGCTATTTAAAGAGTAACTAAACCCCACCTAAATCTGTGGTGAAGCCTGACACCTAAAGGTGAAAAGTAGGGTACTGAACTGGCCTTCTGCTATTGGCTGGTCTCTGTGCCCCCTGTGATGTCACCCAAAGAGTTGGGTTTGGGGTTTACTTACTCTTTAAGTAACGTTAGTGGAATTAGGTAATTTAACCGTGTTGCAGTGCTTCAGTTCATAGACTTGAACACGCACCGTGGGTCTGTACAGGATCTGTGCTTGTTTTTCCTGATCCCTCCCTCCTCTCTCTCTCTTCTCTCCTGCTCTCTCTTCTTCCTCTCTCTCTCTCTCTTCCCGCTCAGTCTGCTCATCCCTTCGTTGTGTAGTAAAGCCCGTTCATGAATCACACCCGACACCTTTGGCTGAAGGAATTGCGGAGGCGGGCGCTTTCCAATGAAACAATGAAACATGCTGGAAAAAAGGGTGTCAAACTGTTGTGTCAGAGCCTGTTTTACTCTTAAAATGTAGTTTCTGAATATTCTGTTACAGTCTGCAGTCGATAAAATCACCTGAAAACAAAACAAATCTGATTCCAGTTCCTGTAACTTTATCTAACATGATTAACTTGTCTGTCTCTTCTTCTGTGGTGTTCATACCAGTTAAGAACACATGATGAAATAGCTGAATATGAGCATCAGTCCAGACTTAATTTTGTTCTGTTAGGCTTTCCAAGCATGAGGAACCTGCATCCGTCTCCTTCTACCCATAATCCCTTGCATCTCGGGGTGGTTTCCTGTAGTCGGTTGGATTAACGAACCACAACGCAGTTCTCTTGTTAGAGGACTGAGACTCTCGCTGCCTTTAATTGGTGCCACCAGAGTTCAAAGGTCATCGTTCTCACCTGGACAGACCAACTGAACTAAACCAGGAAACACTGCAGAGTTCAGATAAACCGATCAGAACATGCTGCTTGTGAACGCAGCCTCAGAAAACACCGGCAGTTTCTCATTAATTTCTCATTACATAAACATTAATTATCCATTAAAAATAACATAGCTTTAAAACGGTAAGGTTAGTATGGGTTTTAAGGGATTTATTCATGGGTTGGTTCACAGAGACACTAGAAATTAAGGGATTTTTCATGCCTTTTATGCAGGTTTACAGGTTATTAATGAGTTATTAAGGTAAAGTTCCTGTCTCCTTGAATTTTACAGTAATTTTTAAGTAAGCAGTCAAACATTAAGGTTTGTTTTAAGGTGGTTTTGATGGGGTCTCCTCCATTTAATAACTCCCTTAACTCATTCTAAGGGGATTTTGCATTAATTAATGGATGAATTACTGTAAATGTAAGGTTATTTTAATGGATTACTGATATGTAGAGACTCTAAAATAGAACAGAATAGAATAGAATGGATCTCTATCACTCTGCAGGGCGATGGGCGTCTCGCTTACAGTAAATCGAGGTCGAGTTCAGACAGTTGTACATTAGCGCAGCCTCAGACTGTCATGGCGTCTGCCTTAAGAGGCGGATCAGCCTCCGGTCTGCATTTACATCACATTTACCTCTTAGCCTTTTAGCCTTTTAGCCGACTCTCTTTAACAGAGTGATTCACAGTGAGTCCAGCTGCAGAGTCAGCTTCAGTTTCCTGCATCAGCAGCATCACAGGCAGCAGGCAGGAGGTGAAGGGTCAGAGGCTCAGAGGAGATGGAGAGAATATTCCTGAATATACCCCCGAAACGATTCTGTAAGGTAGAGAAGTGCTGGGAAAGGAAAGGAAACTCAAGCTTTATTCTTTCTTTATTCTTTATTCAGATCTCCATTAGCTTCTGCTACAGCGGTTGCTAATCTTCCTGGGGTCCACATAAAATTATACAAACACTGACAGCATACAGACAGTCTAGAAAAAATTACATAATTAAAGGTCAAGTAATCAAATTATCAGATAACTGAACCAATGCATGTACAGAGGTTATCAAACAAACTAATGAGTTGAAATCCCAAACAAAACATCATGGCAGGTGGCATCATTCCTGTTGTGTGGCCTCTCTCATTAGTTTCTGTTTGAGTGATTTTTTGAATAGGCATTTGCTGCTGATTTGTTTAATGTGTGTAGGTAATAGCTGAGGAAGAAAGGGAAGGAAGTAGTGCTGAAAGATACTGACAAAAAATCGTATTGCGATTATTTGACAGAATATTGCAATTGCGATTTAAAATGCAATTCATCATATCAGTTTTTCTTGCCATACATTTTTTAGAACTTTAAAATTGTTTAAAGAAAAGTTATTTTGTTAAAAAAAAAAAAATTGATGTCAATGTGCAGAATTTACTATTCATGGACCAAAGATCACCTGCAGCTCAAATCCAGTTTGGACCAAACTCTCTATGAATAAATTAACTGCAGCCTCTGAGATTTGGAAATTGAAAAAAATTCATACTGTAATTTTGTTTTTTCGATGAATTGTTCAGCTCTAGTAGGAAGGATTTTTTTGAGAGCGAGTAGAGGAGGGAGGGATGGAGGGAGAAGGAAGACCGTGAAACTAGAACCTATCGAGCCAGGAACCAATCAGAGGAAACGTTGTGTCGCCCTGGAACACAGGATCAGTAATATACACCCCCGTGGTCCATTTTGGGGTCCCGGGCCATAGGTTAAGAAACACTATACCCTCAGATTCTGACTTTTACCCCATCAGGAATCTACTTTTTTTTTTTTCTTTTTCTTTTTGTTGCCAGTTGGTATTCACTTCCTCTTCTCTCGTCTTTCTTCATTGTGTCTGTTGCCTGCTTCCTCTTTTTCTAAGCTGGTCATCGCCTTCCCTCCCTCCCTCCATCTCTCTCTCTCTATCTCTCTATCTCTCTCTCTCTCTCTCTCCCTCCCTCTCATTCTCTCTGTCTCATTCTCTATTTCTGTCTCTTTCTGTCTGTGTTTGTCCATCTCTATTATATCAGTAATGTGTGTGTGTGTGTGTGTGTGTGTGTGTGTGTGTGTGTGTGTCCGGTGGTTTTACTGGTAGCTCCGCGGTGCTGCTTTGATGTTAAAATCCACTCCAGCCCAGTATTCACATGTTGTCGCCGTCTGAGCTCCAAAATTTCAAAAGTCTTCCCAGGAACTAAGAAAAACATTCTCGTTTTTAGCTCGACCGCTCCGCATTTCTGAGGTTTTCCAACAGGATTTTTTTTTAAATTAAGGTTTCTTAAGGCCAAGAGGTCGCAGAAGTTTCTCAACCCATAGAGGAACGTGTGAATTCTTTGAATAACGTTTACCCATAATTGGAGTTAGGACTTTTTCACATAACGGCGATATGCTATTCCCATGGCTGGAGGCTTCACCACCTCCACCACACACACACACACACACACACACACTAAGAAGAAGACATCTATTTTATGTCACCACACAGGATTTCTGGGTATTGAAGTCCTCAGAATTGAAGCAGTTACCGCCCGCTGCCACTAGGGGCCGCCAAGGTGTGAAATTGCGTGGTGCAGTTTTAATCGCAAAACTATCACAAGACTGCTGACTGCAATTTAGATAAGTTCAATTCAAAGATGTTTTATTGGCATGACCGTTTACATTGTAGTACTTTACGATCATATCAAAACAATACAGATAAATTAGAGTCTGCACATTGAAATATGCAATGTTGCAATGTTTGCATTTAATAATGAATAATAATAATAACTTTATTTGTATAGCACTTTTCTAAAAACAATGTTTACACAGTGCTTTACATACAATAAAACCCAAAAGTTAGCCAGTGATGTGAAAACTACCACAATGAATGATAAAAAAATAATAATATATATATATATATATATATATATAATAGAAAATAGGAATAAAAGGTAATATATGAGGTAAACAGGTACAACTAAAAACACACAAACAAACAGAGATACAATTAAGAACAGATTGAACTTTACATAAAAGTGTGTGCCGGAAAAAGAAAATATAAAAAATAGGAATAAATAATGAGTATTGAGAGTTAATAATAATAATAGTGAATAATGAGAGTTAATAATTTATTTTTTTTTCTGCTCAGCAGCTGGTTAGTGTTGGATGTGTTTTACTCTCAGGTCACATTTCCACTTCACAGAAAACAGCGGCACCAAAATCCACCTTGCAGCTGAAATGTTGTTTGTGTTTTTACTTTTCTTCCCTGCTTTACATTTGCTTTACATTTTAGCCACGTTACAATAAGTGAACAGGTATTTCAGTGAGATTTTAGTGTCTTGCTCAAGGCAGCATTACCTAAAAAACAAATGAAAAATAATACTTTGCTGAATTTGGGTTTCATTTCTCTTTTAAATTAAATGTTGTTTGTCCACACACACACACACACACACACACACACACTCACACACACTCAACCCGTGCTTGTCATGTTTCTATATTTGTTTCCCTAAAACAGCTTGTTGTCATTGTTAGTGTTCCTCATTAAAACCGATGGGCATGATGAGCGTCAACTGGTGTCGTCTCATGGTTTCAGTGTGGAAGTGGAGTTCCTCTTTGCCTGATATCAGACTCAACTCGTTCCACTCCATCTCCATCTTCAGTCTCACATTGCCTCCACTCTAACCGATTTCCGTGGGGGGGAGGGGGATTCAATTTTCCCTAACCAATCACTAGAGACCGACGTATCCGCCTGAATCTAACGCCATTTTAAGTCGACACTGATGCGTAGCCATGACAACGCCAGAGACGGTTCAGAGAGTATAGAGCATCTTTGAAAACACGGAGCCAAGTAAAAACAAAGTATTTCGGATTTCAAAGTAATTGGTACTTTTAATGGATTCAGAACAGCCTGGATAGCAGAGTCTATCTTGTCTATAGCGTCTCCATTGTTGTTATTACTCCTCCTTGGTTCTGGCACACAGCTTGACAACAGCTTGACAACGGCTTTAGTCCCGCCCATGGCTCTGATTGGCTAATCGTTAGTCCCCCCCCTGGCGCTCATTGGACCGATCGTTTTTCAACCGAGAAACCGATGCCAGACCGGAATCAGTCAACTCAGTGGAGTGGGCGGAGTCAAAGGTCTGGACCCAGGCAAGAGTTCCTCACTCAGTCTGGGATTCAAAGGGGAAATTTACCCTAAAGGTGAATTTCCACATGGCTAGTGTCGTGTGAAAAACTCTTTTTCTACATTTTCTGTTTTTTTTAAACCTTTGTTTTCTGAAGAAAAGGTTTGGGTTTGCTGAGCACACACACACACTCTTAAAACCGCACAAACACACAGGAGTTCAGCAGTAGAATAGAAGCTGTGTGTCTCCACTCTTGCAACATTCTTGACTTTTCCAGAGATAGCAGCTCACTATCTGACTGTGGCGATGTGGTTTTTATCAGATTTGGGAGTCTGTGATGTCATCGGAGGGAGGGATCCTGAGGGTGAGAGGTACATGACCGGTCCACACACTCACTATGGCCTCTTTCTCTCTCCTTGTGTGTGTGTGTGTGTGTGTGTGTGTGTGTGTGTGTGTGTGTGTGTGTGTGTGTGTGTGTGTGTGTGCTATTGCCTGTGTGCTCCCATGCTATTGTGGATGAATGTACATTCCCGGTGATTTTTGGTGTATTCTTTTCATGTGTGTGTGTGTATATGTGTATGTGTGTGTGTGTGTTGTATGCCTGTGTGTGTGAAAACGTTGTGTTTTTGTGCATGAATGTACACAATATCCGTGTGTGTGTGTGTATGTGTGTGTGTGTGTGTGTGTGTGTGTGTGTGTGTGCATACCGTTTCACTCGTGCATGCATGCTGATGTACACCTGCATGTGCCTGTGTATGCTTCTGTGTGCTGTTTCTGTGTGAATGTGTGTTCCCCTGTGTGTGTGTGTGTGTGTGTGTGTGTGTGTGTGTGTGTGTGTGTGTGTGTGTGAAGGAGAGGTCCGCGGCAGAAGGGGGGATGACATGCATGTGTCCGGCCTGCTAACGCCGCTGACGACTTGCACACTAACCGACTGTCCGCCCTCAAGACATGATGGACATACTGGTAAACCTCTCTCTCTCTCTCTCTCTCTCTCTCTCTCTCCCCCTCTCTCTCTCTCTCTCTCTCTCTCCCTCCCTCGCTCTCTCTCTCTACACACACGTTCCTTTTCCTTTCTGTCTTTTTTCTCACTGGATTTTTTGTCATACAAACTTTTTGCGTTCATGCTTCCTTTGTCCATCCTTCCCTTAACCCTCTCTTCTTTCCTCACTTCCTACCTCCCCCTCTCTTCTCCTCTCCTCGCTCGTCTCTCCTTCTCTCCTCTCCTCTACTCCTCTCTTGTCCTCTCCTCTTTCCTTTCCTCTCTCTTTGTCTCCTCTTCTCTCCTCGCCTCTCTCCTTGCCTCTCTCCTTCTCTCCTCTCCTCTCCTGTCCTCTCCTCCCTCTGTTCCTCTCTCTTTCTCTTCTCTCCTCTCTCCTTTCCTCTCTCTTTCTGTCCTCTTCTCTCCTCTCTCTTTCCTCTCTTTCTCTCCTCTTCTCTCCTCTCTCTTTCCTCTTTCTCTCCTCTCCTCTCTCCTTTCCTCTCTCTTTCTCTTCTCTTCTCTCCTCTCTCCTTTCCTCTCTCTTTCTCCCCTCTTCTCTCCTTTCTCCTTTCTTCTCTTTCTCTCCTCTTCTCTCCTCTCTCCTCTCTCTTTCTCCCCTCTTCTCTCCTCTCTCCTTTCCTCTCTCTTTCTCTCCTCTTCTATCCTCTCTCCTTTCCTCTCTCTTTCTCTCCTCTTCTCTCCTCTCTCCTTTCCTCTCTCTTTCTCTCCTTTTCTCTCCTCTCCTCTCTCCTTTCCTCTCTCTTTCTCTCCTCTTCTCTCCTGTCCTCGCTCCTTTCCTCTCTCCTTCTCTCCTCTCTTCTCCTCTCCCCTCTTCTCCTCTCCTCTCCTCTCGTCTCTCCTCCTCTCCTGTCGTCTCCTCTCCTCTCTCCTTTCCTCTCTCCTTCTCTCCTGTCCTCTCCTCTCCTCCTCTCCTCTCTCCTTTCCTCTCTCTTTCTCTCCTCTCCTCTCCTCTCTCATTTCCTCTCTTTCTCTCCTCTCCTCTTTTAAACTAAATAGTCATTTAATTTCCACATGTCACTGTCACTGTTGACTATATATAACTGCTGTCAGCTTGACTCCATCATATGCTTGTCATTTCTTCTCTCCCTCTCTCTCCCTCCCTTGTTTTCTTATCTCTTCCTCCCATTCCCTCCACTCTTTCTTCTATTCTCGTTATCTCCACCTCTCACCCACTTCCCCTCTCTCTCTCTCTCTCTCTCTCTCTCTCTCTCTCTCTCTCTCTCTATTTTTCTCTCTCTCTCCCTCTTCCTTCATTCTCCTACCATCCTTCATTTGAATGTTTTCTTATTTGTCACTGCTTGTCTGTATTTAGGGAACTACACACATTATGAAGTACATTGGAGTGTGTGTGTGTGTGTGTGTGTGTGTGTGTGTCTCCATTGCGTTTGTGTCCAGCTGTGACCGTTTTCATTGGGTTAGGGTTTTTGACATTTTGTCAACATTCATGCAGTTTCACAATTTCACACCTAAGAGCTTCTTAACACAGTAATACTATGTAGTATACTGTCATGTGTCTGATATGTGCAATACATACTTTCTTTCTTTTGTGAAACAGCGAACATCATTATAAGAGCCGGGTTCTGTGTGTTTGTTGGTTTATGCAGTGTTGAGGTGAATTAGTCTGCCAGTGGTGAAAAGAGAACTGAAATGTCCAACTCAACTATTGTTACTTTGCTGATATTAGAAGTAAAAGTATACTGGTGTAAAAATCTACTGCAGTAAAAAAGTGTCTGATTTAAAATGTCCTCAGAGTAAAAGTTCCTGAGTTCCTCTTTAGAACAGAGAACGTTGTCAACATGGGTTCTGGGGACCACCAGGGGTCCTTGAGGGTGTTCCAGGAGGTCCCCAGCAAATTGATAAATTGTTAAACATCACCATTATTTCATTTACAAGAAGTTAACACAATTAGAGAATGTAGAAGAATGACTGTTCTGATCATAGCTTCTCTGTTATCTCTCTACCTACAATACAGAGAGTCATGGAATTCTGGACAAAATCATATCTGACAATAAAAATATTCTCAGATTTGGGTCCAAGAGACAAAATCAGATCATATGGGGGTCCGTGGCCCCGATGTGGACTAAATTAGGGGTCCTTGATATGAAAAAGGTTGAGAATCACTGCTCTAGGGGGTTTAGAGATGATTTCTAAATGCTTTTGTCTTGTGAAATACCCGTTCAGCCTCAGTGTGAGCAGGTTGTGAGTGGAGGGTTTGACTTCCTGTGTAGCTCAGTGAGGAGAGGAAGTGCTGGCTGCAGCTCTTAGTTAGTAAATGATGACATATTTGAAGTGCACAAAAAAATGTCAAATAAGAATTTAAATATTTGTGCCTTCCAGCGCTTGGTTGCACGGTTGGATCTGTCGTCGGGGTCGATGATAAGCTCTGAAATTTTATTGATTCTTTTCTGTTTATTTTTGATCAATGCAAACCTAATTAGCGCTTTTTAGGTGTGATTATTCACCGAAACAACGTAACGTTATGAAAGGCAATACCACAGCGGAGAAAACTACATGACACTGATGCAATCGAAGCCTCTCGCACCGCCCAAAATCTGGAGAAAGATAGAGAGAGAGAGAGAGAGAGAGACAGGGAGAGAGAGAGAGAAAGACAGAGAGAGAGAGACAGAGATCTGTTAACGTTTGCAAGTCTAGACTGAACTTGTGTCTGATATCTCAGGAAGAAGGAATGGTTTTGATCCGCTTTCCCCTTTAAGCCCTCATAGCATGAATAGGCCCGTGCAGCGAGATGGGGTAGGGTTGGGTCGGGGTGTGTGTGTGTGTGTGTGTGTGTGTGTGTGTGTGTGTGTGTGTGTAGACACCGGGTCTGATTCATCAAGTTTCAGACAGAAGCTAAGAAGCCCTGTGTGTCACAATACCTCTGACTCTGTTTCCTGCCTCTCTCTCTCTCTCTCTCTCTCTCTCTCTCTCTCTCTCTATCTGTCTTTCTCTCTCTCTCCCTCGCTGGTCGATCATGCCACTTCTGGTCTCTCTCTCTCTCTCTCTCCATCTTTTTCCTGTTGTCTTGGACTGTCTTCTCTCTCTCTTCCTCCTTTACTGGAGTAAAGGCGTGAGGATTGATGGAGGGATAGGAGCGTTTAGCAAGAGAGTGAGAGACAGAAAAGACGGACTCCTTTGTTCATTGGTTTTTATCAGCCGTCGTTGATTCATCGTTGAATCGTCTTGCTACCGGTGAGCCTCGCATTTCTGTGTATTATCCCTTTAATGTGCTGGTTGTTGAACTGTTATTGAAATTTTGTGCATTGGTTAGTAGTTGTGGTCCTTTGTAGATCGATGAGTAGAGCAAGGCACTAAAACTGCCAGGTTCGGGGTTTGATTCCCTCTGTCTGCGCTCATGCTACTGTAATGCTCTTTGGATAAGAGTTTCTACTAAACAGCATATCACTGTTGTCGTGTGAAGATCTCATAACTCCAATTTTGGTGATTTTTGGTAGTGTTTTTCACTTCAATTGAAGGATTACAGTTTCCTCTGTGTGTTGAGGAAATTGTCCGACCTCTTGGACTTATGAAACTGTTTCAAAACCCGCTGGATAAACTCAAAACTGCCTTGTCATCAAGCCGAAAACAAGGCTGTTTCTCTTAGTTCCTGAAAAGTTAGATATGTTAAGTTAGATAGAGATATGAGGTTTTCACCCAGCAGTGACAATGTGTTAATTCAATGTTGGTTATAGTGAATCTGTTATTGAAGTGTTGCTAGTGAATTGGTTAATGGTTGTGGTCGGGGGTTTGATTCCCTCTGTTGTCACTCATGCTAAAACATCTGTCCTCATGTTACTGTGAGGCCCTTTGGACAGAAGCATCCACAGAAGAGCAGATGTTAATGAAACGTTGGTGAGTGAGTTGGTTGGTTGTTGAAATGTTGGTGAGTTCAGTGCAGAGCGAGGCACAGACTCTGCAGGTCCAGGGCTTTGGTTTCCACCCAGACCTATCCTGGTCTTCAGACTGAACATCCATCTGGTTCAACTCCATTATTCACCTCCTCGTTAGCCATTTTCTGTGTGGGGGGGGTTGATTTTCCCCAAACCAATCACTAGTGAGTGACATATCTGAACCAACGCTGATTGGCTCCATTGTTTCTCAGAGCGAGAACAAGCCGTTGATGAAGGAAACTCCAGACTCTCTGATTCGCTCCACAAAATTTGAATCAGGAGTCTGAAAGGAGGAGGAGGCTGAAAATGGCTGCACATGATGTGATTGTTCCCACGGTGCAGCCGAGGGCGTCGCAAGGCAAATTCATGTCAGTCAGTCATCTGTCGCTTCGTCAGATGGCCTCTAGAGGGCGTCTTTGACTGCGAGATGCAGTGTTTCTCATACAGAGGGACAAAATCAAAGGTTGGTCAGTGAGAAGAGAAGAAAGAAAGAAGAATAGAAATTGATCTAAATCGATCTCTGATGTCACATCATGTCATGTTTCAACTGGCATGAGGGTGAATAGATGATGACAGAATTTTCATTTTTGGGTGAACTATTCCTTTAACATTCCACAATTTGCTCCAAACTCTCCTGTGTTAGGAACAGGATTTGTAAACAGTAACCCGTCTTCTGCTGCCCTACAAACTTTAACGGTAGGTAACGTTATGACCTTGTGGTATTTAAGTAACGTTATGGGATTAGGTATTGAACCGTGTCACAGTGCTTCAGTGCAGTGAGTTGAACATGCAGTGTGTGTCTGTACAGGATCTGTGCTTGTATTTTTTTTACATTCTATGCATTCAGCTGATGCTCATTGTAAGCTTTCAATGAGTGAGCTGGGAGGGGTTCAGTGTCACATAATAACAAATGAAAGTCATGATTCAAAAATAATTAGCATTTGTGTCCATATTCAACATATAAAATGTAATTTTCATAGGGTGAAAAGGTTATTTTTCATCTGTGGTTTCACCTTGTTTTAATATTGTGCTGTCAGTCATTCTGTAAGTGTAACTGTCATTTGTCAAATGTCGAATATAAATTTTGGAACAAAAATCTTCTCATGGGTTTCAGCATTAAAAGTATTTGTAGTTTGGATGCCGACACGCTTCCCTACGGCGAGGGAAGATCCTGCTGCAAATGTGTGTGCAGCAGCTTGTGTGTGTGTGTGTGTGTGTGTGTGTGTGTGTGTGTGTGTGGCTGCAACATGTTTGTGTGTGAGCATGTGTATGTAGTAGGGAGTGTGCACATGTAGTCGCAGTGTGTTTGTGTGCGTAAATGTGTGTATGAATGTGTGAGCAGTTGTAGCTTGATTGTGTGTGTGTATACAGGCAGCATGCGTGTCACTACTGTGTGTGTGTGTATGTGTGTGTGTGTGTGTGTGTGTGTGTGTGTGGTTGTAGCGTGTTTGTGTGTGTGTTTAGACAAGCATGCCCTTATAAGGGCAGGAGAGGAGGTGAATTTGGGAGCTGATATGGTTTAAAAAAAAAAAAAACTTGAATCTGTCACCATGGAGCGCTGTTAGGCTGGATTTATGGACTCACTGACTTACTCCTGTGTGTGTGTGTGTGTGTGTGTGTGTGTGTGAGAGAGAGAGAGAGAGAGAGAGAGAGAGAGAGAGAGAGAGAGAGAGAGATTTTAGTGAGAGAAAGGGAGTGTGTATGACATTGTCAAAGAAAAAGAAATGAAGAGAGACAGATCAAGAGCGAGGGGAAGATGAATATAGTGTGTGTGTGTGTGTGTGTGTGTGTGTGTGTGTGTGTGTGGTGTGTGTGTGTGTGGCGTGTGTGTGTTCGCAAAAGAGCTAGAGACTACTTTGTGTGTGTGAAAGAGAGAGAGAGAAAGACAGGGGCAGATAGTCTACTTGAAATGTGTTCATGTGAGTGTACAGTGTGTGTGTGTGTGTGTGTGTGTGTGTGTGTGTGTGTGTGTGTGTGTAAAGAAAGAAACTACTTTCAGTGTGTGTGTGTGTGTGTGTGTGTGTGTGTGTAAGCAGTGCATTAAGGAAGCTTTAGCAGTGTTCAACATGTCAGGACAGGAGTTTGGAGAAGCTCTTCTCTATAAAACATGTTTTCCTCTCTGTACCTGATTCACTAAAATCTGCTTCTACTGTTCATGAGAATCACAAAACATGTTGAAATCTGTAGTAGATATTTGAAGTACATGAAATACATTTACTTAAGTACTGTACTTAAGTACAGTTTTGAGGTACTGGAACTTTACTGGAGTATTTCCATTTTGTTAGACCACCATGGCTGAACAGACAGAGAAAAGAGAAACTCAAACTGCAGCAACAGAAAATCCAAGCTCCGCCCACACTGTTTGATTGACAGGTGATCTGTGGGAAGAGCAGAGCAGAAACACCACAGAGAGGCTGAGGGACAAAGATTGAGACTAAATTAAAAAAAAAAAAAAAAAAAATTCCTCTCTCGCACCAGCTAACTACAGTTGCTAACAGTTCTTCTTCTTCTGTTTATACAAAACAAACCGGAAATGTAAAACGCATCATTGAACCGGAAATCGATGGTCGTGCCGCCATGTTGCTCGCCGTCCCAATAGCAAAGATATTGGAGAGGGAAGGAAGATACTGCACATGCTCTTCCAGCCCGTAGAAACCCCTGTCTGGTCATAGTCATACTTCCGTAACTTTGTGGCGTCACAAAGGTTCGCTCATTATCATTTTTGTAAGAAATAATAGACTAACAAAGTGTTTTTTTCAAAGCGGTTGAGCGGTTGTCATCGTTTATTACCGGAGAGTTTTCCCTACCTGTAGCCGCCGGGCCGCGGCGTCTCACGTTTCACTCTGGAAACGGTTAGCCAATCAGAGCTACAGAGGGTCGTTAATATTAATGAGCCTTAAAGACACGGTGACAGAAACGGCCTGTTCTTGGTAAGGCTCAGAGAGATGCTGGGAAATGAACGTGGAGAAATGGATTGAGAGTGTTTTTGGTTCATGACACCACACACACAGCTTTGACTGGACCTCAAGACACAAAATAAAACTCTGGAGAGTGGAGAATATGGAGCTTTAAACTGTTTTGCCTAAGTCAAATATCCCTGTTGCAGAAAAAAAGACATTGGTCTGAATGTGAAACTCTCTCATTGACTCCCAGCCAGAAGAAGCAGTCCAGTCGCTCCTGCAGTCTCCTTCCTGTGGAGGAGGCACATGAAGTTTCCTCTTTTAAATTTGGAGGCGGTTGACCTCCCTGTGATCACCTCCAGAAGACGACATCATTGGCAAAACTTGAACAAACACGGAAGGCAATTAGTCTTTAAACACACCACTCCTTTCCGATTGTGAGGCAATTATGCCTAAAGGCGTATGGGATTATGAAATGTGGGATGGGCCTATTTTAATTCCAATTACATAAAAGCGATGTTGCAAGAGTCAAATTTGTTGGAATTGGGCCTTCTAAGAAACTGTATTCACTAATGTAGCCGGAGGAAAAAATGTTCCTGCATGTTAAGACGACACAGACCGACTGAAGCCGGAGTTAATTATCAATTTTTGATGATGCGCTAGCAAATAAACTTTCCCAAACGGCCTCCGCTTCCCCTCGCTCCCTCCTCCTCCTGGAAGTTTTCCCGTTACTTTGAATCGATCTCAGTCAAGGAGTCAAAGAACATTCCGGTCCGTTGTGAACTTTGTGTGGCAGCA
>NW_027284229.1:7500-10000 GCF_046629955.1 Centroberyx affinis | reverse complement strand
CAATTCAATTCCCTTCTATTAGCATGCCATAGGCTACATGTGTACATGTTGCCAAAGCATATAACAACAAAACAACAAATACAAGACAAGATGATGGCAAAAATGATAGCATAAATTGGACTCTCTCTCTCTCTATCAGACATGTGTCCCAGCCGGCTGCCATCTTGGCTCCAGCAGTTTCAGTAGAGCTGGTTGTCTGTCCCAGTGGTTGTTGTGAAACTGGCGGCTCATGCGGCTCCTAACATTGTCAGTGGGCTGAAGCTGCTTTCAGACGGAGCGGCAGACTCTCTAGTTTCCCTTCACTGTCAACAGGAACAAGCTGGATGTTTGTTGACGAGGCTAAGCTAGGCTAAGCTAGGCTAAGCTAGGCTAGTCCGGCTAGCGCAGGAGAAACCTGCAAAAAACTTTAAATAGGTTAAACTTTTCCAAGTGTAATCCACAGGCGCTACACCTCACAGCCAATCAAATTTTAGTAGTAACTGACATCACTTCCCACTAACACATTCAACATGGTAACCGCTAGCTAGCTAACAACTTAGCAACAACGTTAGCACTTCAAACAAATATCCTCGTATGAAATCCATACATACGGTAACGCAATATCTACTGTATACTCTTTGATTTGTGTTCAGACATTTAAAAAACTTCTTAAATATCTGCTGCTCCGTCTGAAAGAACCTTAAAGGTTGCTGGTTTGAATCCAACATGATGAAAAAGTCGTGAAATGAGCGCAAACTCTGAAATGAAATGCAGATTTACCTGCTGTGGACATTAAGTATGTGGAAATGCCGTTCCTCCACCATGAACTGGATTCTGTGACAAAAACATGAATGGGACATTTTCAGCTGCAGGTTGGCTAACGGTTCAGTTTAGGAAACTAAAACAACTTGGTTCAGGTCGGTGAAAGGCTTCGGTCGGTTAAATAAGGAACACTTTAGCTAAAAATGTAAATTTGACTCTCTCAGTAGAAATTTCCTTCCTCCAAGCTGAGAACTGAACTCCGGTCTCCGTCATTGAAGTGAAACTCATGGTCCATCCAGCAGCCGCCCACAACACCCTGACTGTCACTGACTGTGTTTACATGGACTTGAGTGTCCCGGTTATGATCGGGTTTTTGAAGTATCCCGTTTTTGTGTTTCCGCATGTAAACATCATATCCCGATTTCAGAAACCCGGATAAGCCCTTATCCCTGTTTTGGGAAACCCGATTATGCTAGCCGCAGTACTCCGAAAGAAACCGGGATCCTGTTGCATGTAAACATCTGATCCCGGTTTCTGACCGCTGCCGACTGCCTGTGCAGGCGCCGCTTCAGCCGAGAGACGTGACAGAAAAACACAAACAACGGCAACGAGAGCGTCTCACTTCTGGAGCGATGAGGAAACTGAGTTTTGTCTTTCGGTGATGAAAGACTTAAATATACTTGGCAGTTTAGATGGGAGAAAGCATGGAAATGCTGACCTGTTCAAGTCTGTAGTATACAGACTACAGGAGGCCGGTTTCCAACACGTACAGTGGAGCAAGTCAGGTCAGGTGGAAAATACTAAAGAAACATTACTACCAAACATCAAAACACAACAACAAATTAATTTCAGGTTAACAGTTACAGAGGAATATCAGATTAACGATTTCAAAATTGCGGGTTTGTGTTGTAAACATCACAGGCACTGTGCAAATAGCATGCAGTAATCAGTAACTAGTATTTATCTTGTATACGGGGATATGAATGTCCCATGTAAACGCCATATCCCGAATATGTTCAAAACCGGGATAAGCCTCATAACCGGGATACTCAAGTCCATGTAAACACGGTCACTGAGCTGCTGCCTGTTACAGTCCTGTCTGCTTCAGGGAACCGCTTCCTGCTGGGAAAAGTAGAGTTTTACCACCAACACGTAATTTGGTGTCAAGTTCAAGTTAATTTCATGTATTAGTGTGAGATCAGGTTGTTTTAGTCCCTCGATGGGAAGCTGTGCCCTTCAGCAAGGCAGCTGCTCAGACTGACTGACAGCAGCAGCAACCTGTGGGAATGTGTGTGAGTGTGTGAAGTGTGTGTGAACTGAAGTGTGTGTGAAGCAGGGTGTGTGTGAAGCAGTGTGTGTGAAGCAGTGTGTGAAGCAGTGTGTGAAGCAGTGTGTGAAGTGTGTGTGAAGCAGGGTGTCGCTAGAAAACAGCATGTGTGCTCTGTCAACCTTACCAGGATAAATAAAGGTTAAAAAAATATTTACAGAGATAGAGTTGAGATGACAAGGAAGTGGGCCGTCTGTCTGTGTGTGTGTGTGTGTGTGTGTGTGTGTGTCTGTGTTTAACAGGATTTGGGTTGGGGTGTTAATCAGATTAGGCTAGATGACATTAGAAAGACTTAGGAACGACACACACACACACACACACACACACACACACTCACTCACACACACTGTGAAGCACGTGGAACAAAAGAGGAAGTGAAAGGTCTGCTCAGAGGAACCCTTGCATTCTTTCTTTCTTTCTTTCTTTCTTTCT
>NW_027284229.1:0-2500 GCF_046629955.1 Centroberyx affinis | reverse complement strand
GCAGAGTAAAGTTGTTAATTGTGGAAACTTTAATTGTGACCTCATGCTACACCTGTAGGTGTAAATAAAAATTCCAACCAATAAAACCATCACAGACTTTTGAACAGTCCCGCCCCATCGCCCCTCCCATCAAATAAAACTGCCTTTTTCTCCCTAACTGATCTCCCATTGGTTTAGACTTTTGATTGATCCCTCCCTGTGTTATGTACCGCCCCAATATCCTGTTTCAACAGGAAATACATCAAATCAAGGAAGTAAAGATGCCATTTCATGCGGTTTCATTCTTTAGGCTGATAAGACTGCTGGATTTACATAAACAAACTTGCAACACTAGTGCAGCTTTAAACCTGCAATAATCAATATCAGACCTTCTAACCAATCCTGAAACTAATGTGTGCTCTGTGGAGATTTAACTGAGACATAATGATATAAACCAACATCCACACAGCAGCAGCTGTGTTGCTGTTTTCTCCTCTTTCCTAAAGCTTGTTGACAAATTCCGCTCCTGAACGAAGCTCCTCCCCCTCTATTCAGCAGCTTTTCATTTTTTGTTTAACTAGCTTGTCTTCTCCCTCGCTGTTTAAAAGCATTGCTCTCCCCCTCCAAACCCTGAACATTTTCTCATAATGGCGGAATCGATGAAGCGAGCAAGTAAACTTGTTGAACTAGTACACTAATAAACTTGTTAAACTAGTAAACTTGTTAAACTAGTAAACTTGTTAAACTAGTAAACTAATAAACTTGTTAAACTAGTAAACTTGTTAAACTAATAAAGCTATTAAACTAGTAAACTTGTTAAACTAGTAAACTAGTTTAACAAACTAGTTTAACAAACTAGTTCAAGCTGTTAAACTAGTAAACTTGTTAAACTAGTAAACTGTTAAACCAGTGAACTTGTTAAACTAATAAACTTGTTAAACTAATAAACTTGTTAAACTAGTAAACTGTTAAACCAGTGACCTTGTTAAACTAATCAACTTGTTAAACTAGTAAACTTGTTAAACTAAAGCTGTTAAACTAGTAAACTTGTTAAACTAGTAAACTGTTAAACCAGTGAACTTGTTAAACTAATAAACTTGTTAAACTAGTAAACTTGTTAAACAAGTAAATTTGTTAAACTAGTAAACTGTTAAACCAGTGACCTTGTTAAACTAATCAACTTGTTAAACTAGTAAACTTGTTAAACTAAAGCTGTTAAACTAGTAAACTTGTTAAACTAGTAAACTTGTTAAACTAATAAACTTGTTAAACTAGTAAACTAGTTAAACTAGTGAACTAGTAAACTTGTTAAACTAGTAAACTGTTAAACCAGTGAACTTGTTAAACTAATAAACTTGTTAAACTAGTAAACTTGTTAAACTAGTGAACTAGTAAACTTGTTAAACTAGTAAACTTGTTAAACTCATAAACTTGTTAAACTCGTAAACTAATAAACTTGTTAAACTAGTGAACTTGTTAAACTAGTAAACTGTTAAACCAGTGAACATGTTAAACTAATAAACTTGTTAAACTAGTAAACTTATTAAACTAGTGAACTAATAAACTTGTTAAACTAGTAAACTTATTAAACTAGTGAACTAATAAACTTGTTAAACTAGTAAACTTGCTACCTGCCTCTTCACTTGTCATTGTGGGACATGTGACCTTCAGCAGGAGAAAGATCAGTCAAAGTGAGACTGGTAACCGGTGAGACTTCTCAGTAGGTACGGTTAGCTTAGCTGTTAGCCTTTATGCACGGTGCTTTGCAGTGTTTGTCCTTGGCAGGCCTCCGTAGTGCAGAGGAGGGATGGAGGGAGAAGTGGCTTTGCTGTGTGTTATTTACAAATGTGTTGCGGTTTCTGTCGCCCTCTAGTGGTCAGAAAATTTAGCTTATTGCAGCTTTAATAATCATTAGGGGCCGCAGGTTAATGTAACTGTCTTCAACCAGAGGACCAAGGTTCAGTCCTCCCTGCTGTTTCCTCACAGCGATCAATAAATCATCACATGAAAATAAATTCTCTGCTGCTCAATGAGCAGATTTTCCCCTCGAGGATCAATAAAGTTCATCTTATCTTATTCTATCTATAATAGTTTGACCGCTCTCTCTTCTCTAATCTTATCAAAATCTCTACAACACACGCACCGGCACACATAAAACTGGGTGTGCATACGCAAACACGACACACACACACACACACACACACACACACACACACACACACACACAGTGAATGTGTTTTTAATTTAGCATATTTCTTCTGGTGAGAAATGGGGGAAGCCTTACTGTCTGCTTGACTGCTGTTATTTTTAACTGTGTGTGTGTGTGTGTGTGTGTGTGTGTGTGTGTGTGTGTGATAGAACAGTGGTTGCTTTATTTAGCATGAGCGCTGGAGGCTTTGCCTGTCAGACTCCATCACTAGTGTGTATGTGCATGTGTGTGTCAGTGTGTTTAGACACTGGTGTGTTTGTATGTAGGGTTATCTATGTGTGTGTCTGTGGTGTGTGTGTGTGTGTGTGTGTG
>NW_027284228.1:37500-40563 GCF_046629955.1 Centroberyx affinis | reverse complement strand
CTCACCAGGTGTGTGACAGTCGATCAGATAACTTCGATCACAAACCCAGAACCCTGAGCGGCTGAACTTCAGATTAACGAGGTCTGAAACCAGCAGAGAGGCAGAAGTCTGTTCTGTGCTTCACCTCCGGCTGCCTGCATCTGTCCGTCTGCCCCCCCCCCCCCCCCCCCATGCCCCCCCCCCCGCAGGGAAACCAACCATTAAATTTGACTTTCCCTATTAGCCTTTGTGGCTGGTTAAGTGGTATTGCAGGGGGCTAATCACCAGCTGACAGGTCGGCTGTGCTCCAGCCTCCTGTGGCCGGAGGGTCGCAGGTTCGAATCCCCGGACCAGTGATTGGGAAACTCTGTCCCTCCATCTACAAGCATCGAGGAGCCACTGTGGCTGTGGCTGGACTGGGCATGCTCTGTGGCACCCGAGCCCAAGTGTGTGTGTGTGTCTGTGTGTGTGTGTCTGTGTGTGTGTCTGTGTGTGTGTCTGTGTGTGTTGTTGTGTGTGTGTGTGTGTGTGTGTGTGTGTGTGTGTGTTTGGCCTCTGGCTCTGCCTGCAGGCAAGGGGAGTATGTGTGTGTATTTGGCAGACAGGGTGTGTGTGTGACAGCGAGTGTGTATGGGATTGTGTGTGTGTGTGTGTGTGTGTGTGTTTGTTAGACAGGGGGTTTGTATAGGAGTATGTGTGTGTGTTTGTGTGTTTGTTAGACAGGGGGTGTGTATGGGAGTATGTGTGTGTGTGTGTGTGTGTGTGTGTGTGTGTTTGTTAGACAGGGGGTGTGTATGGGAGTGTCGGTCACCAGGTCGGCCTCTCAGCTCCTCTTTGATGTGTCTCTGTTGTTGCCAGGCAACATGCTGAGCTCTAATTTTTTAGCCAGTAGATCAGATCAGCTGTCAGCCAATCAGACGGAGCCTCCGGCTCGCAGGTCGGTGGATAATTGACCCTCTGTAGCCTCGAGGCCGGCAACCAGCTGGCAAAATGTGTCCAGGGAAAGTGAAGTGAGTCTCTGTCCAACAAGAACTGCTGAGGAGCCTTTGAGCAAGACCTGAACCCCCGGACCACATCTCAGCCTCCGACTGGATTTTGATGAAACTTCAGGGAACTGACTGGCCTGACAGAAAACCAGTTCTGATGCTGGTTTTAGTTTAGTTTACTGAGGTTATTTATGTACAAAACACATTAATCTCAAACAAAGTGAGAAGATGCTTTGTACCAGATTTAGCTGCTATAGCTAATTTCAATCTGTAGTCCCTGGGCAGGTGAACAGAAACAATAAAGCACAGAGCAAAACCATCTCCACTGCAAATGGACCAACAACCTACTGACATCCACGCAGGCATATGCACACACACACACCACACACACACACACACACACATATAAAAACAAAATGTCAAAATGTCAAATTAATGCTGATAAGACTGGTTACTTCAAATCCATTTTTTAACTTCACAGGAGAAAATATGGAAATCCCTCCCTTGGTTTTGATGCCTGCAGGATTATTTTGGGTGAAATCCTGTGACTCTGAGATCTGAACTTTTCAGGAACTAAGAAAAACCTGTTGCCTTGTTTTTTAGATTGAGCACCATGTAGTTATGAGTTTAAGACATAAGCTACAGCTCTGGGGGAAAAGCTGTTCTTCAGTCTGTTTGTTGGGCTTGGATGGCATGGTGGGGTGGGTTTTAAAGCACAGAGGTCAAACTGAGTCTGAGAGGTTTGAAAGGGTTTTGAAAGGGTTTTGAAAGGGTTTTGAAAGGGTTTCTGTCATCATGGAGCATCATGGAGCTTCTCCTTCAGCTGCAGTTCAAACATGAAAAGCTCCAGAACTGGACCGGGGCAGGCAGGCAGCAGGCAGCAGCTAATTGCCCCTCAGTAGGGCAGTATTGAGAGGCAGAGGGCTACAGGTGGGGTACCTGGTGGTCTAACCTAGTTTCAGTGGGACAGATGTCGACCCCCCCACCCCCCCCTCCACCCCCCCACTGGAGTCTAATGACAGGGGGACGGACAGCAGGATTTGTTGGACAACAGTGGAGGCTGCCTGGCTGCCAGCAGCCTGACAGCAGCTCCCTCCTTCCTCCTCCTTCCTCCCTCCTCCTTCCTTCCTCCTCCCTCCTCCTTCCTCTCCTCCTACTCCCTCCTCCTTCCTCTCTCCCTCCTCCTTCCTCTCCTCCCTCCTCCTTCATCTCCTCCCTTCTCCTCCTCCTCCCTCCCTCCTTCCTCTCCTCCCTCCTCCTCCTCTCCTCCCTCCTCTCCTCCCTCCTCGTCCCTATTCGCCTACCTCCTCTCCTCCTCTCCTCCTCTCCTGCCCCCCCTCCTCTCCTCCCTCCTCTCCTCCTCTCCTCCCTCCTGCCCCCCCTCCTCTCCTCCCTCCTCCCCCTCTCCTCTCCTCCCTCCTCCCCTCCCCCCCCTCCTCTCCTCCCTCCTCCCTCCTGCCCCCCTCCTCTCCTCCCTCCTCTCTCCTTCCTCTCCTCCCTCCTGCCCCCCCTCCTCTCCTCCCTCCTCTCCCCCTCTCCTTCCTCTCCTCCCTCCTCTCCTCCCCATCCCTCCTCTCTTCCCTCCTCTCCTCCCTCCTCTCTTCCCTCCTGCCCTCCCTCCTCCCCTCCCCCTCCCTCCTCTCCTCTCCTCCCTCCTGCCCTCCCTCCTCTCCTCCCCCCCTCCTGCCCTCCCCCCCCCCCCTCCTCTCCTCCCTCCTCCCTGCCTGTCCCTGTCCCACTGATGAAGTGCCCGATACAAAGGAGGGTGAGCTGTGACTTGTGAGTTGATCATCACCATAAGTTCAAAACAACCATCAACTATGATCAAAACACAATTATGTTTTGTGATGTTCTCAGAAAAGCGTTAATTCATGCTTCATATCTCTGACATCTCTCTCTCCTCGGGGCCAGATGGATGTTTAGCTGCTCAGGCTGTTCAGCTGTGTTTCTGTCTGCCAGCTGGACTCTCTCTCCTCCATACATCTTCACTTTATAATTCAGATCGATTTTAACCCTGCATCCACACTCAGTGAGCAGCACCATATCAACAGTACCCATAAACATACTATATACCCCCATTCAATACCCATAAACACCC
>NW_027284228.1:22500-35000 GCF_046629955.1 Centroberyx affinis | reverse complement strand
AGACAAAACATCATTTCTGGTTTGCTGAGGCTGTCCATGGTGTTGAAGGTGCATCACTAGGTGTGCTAAGCGCTGAAATAATTGTCCCCCATCCTGATGAAAACGCCTATGGTGCGTGTATAAGAGCATACATGTGCGTGTGCATGAACGTGCGGGACACTTAATGGTCCCGGTTTGGGGGTTTGAAAATGTGGTCACCCTAGATTTAGTGTTTAGATAATGTCAGCTTGTTAGCTAGCTAACCATAGCATCTGGTCAGCTAACCATTAGCCTACTGTCTTGTTGTTAACACATCTGATTAGCGCACTAGCTAACGTAGCTAGTAGCAGCTAGCGTTAGCATGTTCACATTAACATCAGTGTGTTTGCTGGCTAGTTAGCTAGCTAACAGTTTGCTCAGGTTAACTGAGCTGACTCTTCTCAAGCTCCAACTCTTCATGTTTTGGAGTAGAGACTAGGGCTAAAGACAAGACAGTTTACTGTGTCACAGTAACCTACATTTGGAAACAAATCCACCTTATCACACTATTCACTTTTACTGAGAACGTTACTGAATGGATCTACAGCCACACCACAACAAGCTGACTCAGCTGCTCTCTGCTTCTCGCTGCTTCACACACATTTACACTTTATTCACTAACACACAGTTCTCCATGTTCCTCCATGATGGAGACAGGCTGCTGCAGCAGGTTGGAGATTAAACTGTAAAGTCTCTATATACCAGTTTCTTGATTGTAAACTCTAGTTAGCACAGGAAACCCTGCAGCAGAAAGCTCTCTGCTCAGTGTCTCTGCCAATTAGAAGCTAAAACTACATTTCATTTGCTCTGTGATTTGTTGTCATTTTTCCTACAGCAGCATGTAAGAGCATTGAATCATGTTCCTGAGGTCGCTGTTATCTTTTAAGATAACTTTTAGCAATAAAATCACTGCTCCCAGGGAGTAATAAGTAAAGTAATGGTATTGATTTAAAAATGAATCACATGTAATGATACTTTGTTTTTGTCAGTAACACCCCCAACACCACTGTGGGGTCACGTATCACCGGGCAGCATGCCTCTCTTTTCTGTGAACATGTGACATCACCGCCTACCAGCCCTCCCATTGGCTGTCTCTGAGGTCACAAGACACTCAGGAGAGGTCCAGGTGTGTGTGTGTGTGTGTGTGAGGTGAGCGTGTGTCACCATTGAAGCATTGTAAAAGTTTTTGTTGTGTTTGGACAAAGAGTTCTTGCTGGTCAGTGAGGCGTGAGAGAGATTTGATATTTCCTACTGTGTGTGTGTGTGTGTGTGTGTGTGTGTGTGTGTGTGTGTGTGTGTGTGTGTGTGTTGGTAGCAGTGGCGGGCTTAAAATGGTATAATTAAATGCAAGGGGGATGCATTGTCCTGCAGAAGTTGTAATGTCTCGGTACGTGCCGTTCTCTCTGTGAATGCGAGAGAACTTCCCACCAAACTCCATTCACAAGTCTGACAGGTTAACGTTGCCTTGCTTTTCGGCAACAAACACACCTGGTAGAACACGACCTATGACCTTTTCTAAACCGGTGGGGTCCTCGGGTAAATTCGGCATACATCTGCTCCACCAAGCAGAATTTATTTCAGGAAAATATCAGATTTTATAACTGATTCTGCACCACTCACTTCCACACACACCCTGGTGTACCTTGGTGGAAGGAGCCGCAGGAAGGAAGGAGAAGGTTGTAAATGATGACACTTCATTAAAATCGGTTCTTCTTAGTGGATTAGATGTATGCATATAAGTACTATCGATTCAGAAAAGGTCTTAAGTGAAGTTCTATATGGATCAAGGTTATTGTTGTGAAAACTGAAACTGAATCTAAGATGAAAACACAGCTGGTTAAAACACATTGTCATTTACTAATACAAATTCAAACAGGAATTTGTGAAAGACCTAAAACTGAACTAAAACTATATCGTCTACCTGTAAAACTAAAATAAAGTTTAAAAATAACACGTCCTGTTGAAGTGTCTTTGAGCAAGGCACTGAACCCTCTGCCTCTGACGCTCTGCTCGAGAGCGTCGGCTAAATAAATGCTTTTAGGTTAAATCAAATACCAGTAGATTTAAATCATGGACTGAAAGCCCCAGAGGTCTGGTTCCTCAGCAGGTTCCTCAGCAGGTTCTCCTCCGCAGCAGAACATAATCTGGTTTAATCCCAACAGGAATCTAGCTAACTAACGCCGCTAAATCTAAATCTGACCGCACAACTTTTCATTACTTCCATATTAGCGCTCTGCTCTAAGACGGCTTGGTTTAACACAGCAGTTAACGTCCCCAAAACAGCCTAAAACAGTCAGCAGCCTGTGTGTGTGTGTGTGTGTGTGTGTGTGTGTGTGTGTGTGTGTGTGTGAATGCATGCACGTCTTTGTGTTTGTGTTTGTTCAGTCATTTGAGAAAATGTGTCAGACAGTAAATGATGTAGATTTGTGTTTCATTACATCTGACCGTTCAGTCATGTATCTGTTGTTCATCCAGTACTTCCGGTGCGGTTGAGGGTTTTGAGCAGCAGGTTGTCGGTTTGAATCCCAAGAGCTGCCAGGGAATCTGTGCTGAGGAGCCGCACAGCAAGGCACTTCAAGGACAGCTCCAGTGTGACTGCAGTTTCTGCTCTTTTCCTGCATTCCCTTCCTGTTTCACATCATTGTAGATCAGAGGTCAACTCTGCTCGAGTCCCAAGTCAGGCTCAAGTCTTCAGGCACAAGTCTACATGTAGATCACCAAGTCAAGTCCATGTCATTAATGTCAAGTCTCAAGTCTAAATGTAGAACAGCAAGTCAAGTCAGAACAAATCAAGAGTCCAGTATCAATTTAATATCTTAAAGAAAACTAAATATCTAGGACTTTTCAATGCAATATGGTTTTAATAGGATAAAAACTTGGTAAGAGCATCATGAGTTTGATTTCTATAATCAGTTTCAACTTCAATAAATTCAATCATTACATACAAATTCAGAAAACAGAATTTAAATTCAGTCGTCCGCTGGAACAAATCTCATCACTTTCAATCTAAGTCATTTACACAAACACAAGATCTCAAGTCAAGACTTTAGAAACCTTTTCAAGTCATCAGAGTACAAGTCAGAGTCAAGTCCCAAGTCACCAGAACCCAAGTCAAGTCGAGTCTCAAGTCTTCTCTTCATGCAGCAAGTCAATTAGCCTCAAGCAATTCAAACTGTGACTCGAGTCCAAGTCATGTGACTCGTGTGTCCCCACCTCTGCTTGTAGATGGTTTTCCAGTCTTTATCACGTTGGCAGATATTTGATATTTCTCCTTCGTCTCAGTTGTTTTTCACAGTAAATATTCTGAAACAAACTGTCTAAATATTAGAGTTCCTCCCAGTGAAGAAGAGAGCAGCAGTTTAAAATTTTTAAGCTTTAGTTTCTGTCTCATGTTCCAGACTGGAGCTGGAGGAAGAGTCTGGCTCTGGTTTGTCTGTCGGCTTGACTGGGTTGATTGACAGGAGGCGGGGCCTAACGTCAGCGGAAGTCATCACGATTCATGTTGTCATCGTGTTTCTCAAATCTTGCCTATATGGTATTGTGTTGTGTTGTGTTGTGTTGTATTCCTGTGATGTCAGGCAGCTCAGTCAATATTTATGAAGGTGAGCCGGAGGAAGCGGCGAGCCAAGCCTCCAAGCTGTGATGTCATCAGGAAAAACGTGCAGCTCCCCTGGGTGACGGGAGTCTTGTAAGTCCTGGAGCCCACTGTTTAGCCCTTTCACCCCCCCCCCCCCCCCCCCCCCGCCACTCTTATCCCCCCCCAACCACCCCATGCCGCCAAACGCCCCCACCGCCGCCACAAAAACACCCAAACACCGAACAACAAAGGCAGAGAGAGCAGGAGTGGTGGCTGTTGTGTCAGGAGCTCTCCAACTCAAACACAGCAGAGGGAGGCGGGGGAGAGACCTACACAGATACAGAGAGAGAGAGAGAGATTTGGTTGGTTGAGTGTTTGGTTGTCACTAAACACCAAAGGCGTACGGTCTGAACAACAGCCAAGCCTGAAGGGGCAACGAGGGAGCCAAGGAGTGTGTGTATGTGTGTGGGGGGGGGTGTCGTCATGGTAACAGGAGTAGTAGTGAAAGAAGAAGAAATAGTAGTTAGTAGTAGCAGCAGTGATAAAATGACAAAAATATTTACTTGTATTTTCTAGATGCCCGTGCCGGGTCTGGAGACTACGCTCTGAATTACAACCGATAAAAAGATTTTAAAAAAAATGCTGTGGCCTTTTTATCTAATATTTCTAAAAGATGGGAACTTAACAAGCTGCCCAAGTAGTCAAAGTGTATTTTGGCCAAACAACATCTGATGTGTCTGCAATATTTGTTTACAAAATAAAAGCCCTCAAACTGAAAGGGACAGTATAGCATTAGAACGCAGCTGGAAAAATAATCCGCTGACTCCACCTCTGCACGTGGATCATTGGCATCATGGCGTCTAATTTCATGTTTTAGCCAAGTACACAGCAAAGAAAAAGAAAAAAAGTAAAAAAGAAAAACTTTAAAAACCAGGAGAACTGGTCCTGTGTCACTGTAATGGGCATGGTCAGCATTCACAGACCTGAAAGACTTGCATCTTGACTTGCGATTATGAAGAATTAAGGCTTGACTTGCGACTTGCCGCGAAAGACTTGAGACTTGACTTGGACTTGCACCAAAAGAGGGCACTTCACACCACAAAGTCCGCTTAAAGTCGCTAGGTTGTATCGGTCCGGTTTGTTTCACACCGACTATAATATCAAGCGGACCTACTGGACTAAATCAAACTAGAATGACACCCAGAGAGGCTATTGAACTACCCTGTAGTATTCCGGGGGACTTTTATTTTGATGACGTAATCCTCTGATGTGTCGCACGTACTTCCTCTGGGCAGCCGGTAGGTTTCTAGTTTAGCTAGTGAGATTTCAAGGCATAAACTATATATAATGACGGGTCAAAGAACTTGGGAGAAATATCGCCAAGACAGAAGAACTCTCATGTCAACAGTATGCTGCATTAGCTGGGTGTACGTTCGTTTTAAAAAACGAGTGTGCTGTGTTCAACTGAAGAAAAATAGCGTCTCCTTACCGACCGAAAAAGGAGAAACGAATATTGTTACTGAGTCCACAGTCGCTATGTACTGAGCAGCTAGAGTCGGAAACTCTGCTGTGAAATAGCAAATCATTGCACACATGTAATTTCCTCTCTTTGGTTCAGACTTTATCAAAGTTGCTTTCACACCAAAATGATCCGCACCACGGTCCGAATGGAAGAGGACAGAGACCGCCGGTTTTTGCTGAACCTTTTGCAAGATTTTGGTCCGCACCCGAGTCCGCATGCCGTGTTCACTGCAGTCAAAATGATCCAAAAGGTCCTAAAGTCCAGAGCAAACGATGCTGGTGTGAAAGCCACTTTAAAAACAGCTCTGTTGCAAGCTAACGCAGCTGAGTAGCGACCGGTCGACTCTGATGCCATGCTGTTTGGTTAGCAAGCTAAAGCTAACCGAAGGCTTCATTACAACAGGAAAAGCATGAATGCATCATCTTGAACTCTTCGCGAAGGTGAAGCGCAAAATCAATTCGCAACTGGACTGTGATTGTTTTTATTCGTCCTTCACGTGTTTTTCTATTGACATCAATGGGAAGCGAAAGCAAATTTGTGTGTGAGTCTGAGCTGCTGAAGATCTGTCTCTACAGACCGTTTCATGTGATGATGTGATCATGTGTTTCTCTTCCCGCTGCTGTCTCTTTGGTTTTGCCGCTGTATTGTAAAGTTATTATTATAGTGGAATGTGCTGGAATGTGTGTGTGTGTGTGTGTGTGTGTGTGTGTGGTTTGGGTGCTTGGGTGGAGTGGTGGTGGTGGGGGGGGGGGGTTACTTTTGGCTGGTAGTGGTGTGTGTTGTGGAGAGGACTTAGAGGTGTGTATGGCGTGTTATGTTTAGGCTGTTTGGCTCCTGGTATATGTGTGTTTAAGTGCATGTGTTTGTGTGTGTGCGTGGGTGTGTGTGTGTGTGTGTGTTGGGGGATGGGGGGGGGGGGGTTACTACTACTGGCAGATATACAGGTCTGGCTGGGGCTGCAGGGCCGACGCCAAGGGCCGCTCAAAGACGAACGACTGCTTTGTAAGGATTATTTTAGTGTGTGTGTGTGTGTGTGTCTGTCCAATGGCGGTGTCTCTTGTCGCCGTAGCGATGGAGCAGGGCCAGAGTCCCCAGCGAGCGCGCTCAGACCAGAGTAGCGTCCACCAATCAGAGAGCTGCTGCAGTTTTCCTCACAGAGAGCGGAGCTGCTCTTCTCCCAGGGGGCCGCTGGCGTCGGCCCCAATCAGGTCCTCAGATACCTGCCAATAGTAGGACCCCCTACAGCCGACATAGTACAGCACACACACACACACTCACTAGGGCCAAAACATCCAAAACTGGACAACAGACACAAACACACACTCTTTGCCAGGATAGTTCTTGTTCTGTTGATTCCCTCAGTCCTCAGTCCTCAGTCTTTAGTCTTCAGTCTTCAGTCCTCAGTCCTCAGTCCTCAGTCTTTAGTCTTTAGTCTTTAGTCTTTAGTCCTCAGTCTTCAGTCCTCGGTCTTCAGTCCTCGGTCTTCAGTCCTCAGTCCTCAGTCTTCAGTCTTCAGTCCTCAGTCTTTAGTCTTTAGTCTTTAGTCTTTAGTCTTTAGTCCTCAGTCTTCAGTCCTCAGTCTTCAGTCCTCGGTCTTCAGTCCTCAGTCTTCAGTCTTCAGTCCTCAGTCTTCAGTCTTTAGTCCTCAGTCTTCAGTCTTTAGTCCTCAGTCTTCAGTCCTCGGTCTTCAGTCCTCAGTCTTCAGTCTTCAGTCCTCAGTCTTCAGTCCTCAGTCTTCAGTCTTCAGTCTTTAGTCCTCAGTCTTCAGTCTTTAGTCCTCAGTCTTCAGTCCTCAGTCTTCAGTCTTCAGTCTTCAGTCTTCAGTCTTTAGTCCTCAGTCTTCAGTCCTCAGTCTTCAGTCCTCAGTCTAAAGTCTTTAGTCCTCAATCTTCAGTCTTCAGTCCTCAGTCCTCAGTCTTCAGTCCTCAGTCCTCAGTCTTCAGTCTAAAGTCCTCAGTCTTCAGTCCTCAGTCTTCAGTCTTCAGTCCTCAGTCTTCAGTCTTCAGTCTTCAGTCCTCAGTCTTCAGTCTTCAGTCTTCAGTCTTTAGTCCTTAGTCTTCAGTCTAAAGTCTTTAGTCCTCAGTCCTCAGTCTAAAGTCCTCAGTCTTTAGTCTTCAGTCCTCAGTCTTTAGTCCTCAGTCTTCAGTCTTCAGTCTTCAGTCTTCAGTCTTCAGTCCTCAGTCCTCAGTCCTCAGTCTTCAGTCTTCAGTCTTCAGACTTCAGTCCTCAGTCTTCAGTCCTCAGTCTTCAGTCTTCAGTCCTCGGTCTTCAGTCCTCAGTCTTCAGTCTTTAGTCCTCAGTCTTCAGTCTTTAGTCCTCAGTCTTCAGTCTTCAGTCCTCAGTCTTCAGTCTTCAGCCTTTAGTCTTCTGTCCTCAGTCTTCAGTCCTCGGTCTTCTGTCCTCAGTCTTAATTCTTCAGTCCTCAGTCCTCAGTCAGTTTTTGCAGTAGCCAACAGACAACAACATCACTCTGTTGACGGTAGACACTATTCATGTTGCACTGTATGTGGCCTATCTATGAAAATTTGACATGGAATGTAAGTAGCATGTAGCCGACCTGTCGCCTCTACCAGGCCAGAAAACCAACCAAACACATTACGCTTCATCTCCTCCACCAACAAGCAAATGAATGTGGCAGGTTGGGAGTCAGACTTCCCAACTCGGGCAAAAGTATATCTGAGGTGCACCTGAACGCAACACAAACCAGCTGATTAGCAGACAGTATTTCCTCTGGACTGAAATGTTTTAGTACTACTTCTGCAATTGCAATCGAATTCCACATTTACAAATTTACAAAAAATTCATTTTTAGTCACTTACCTGCCTCTCTAATCAAGACAGACTCCAATAAGGTCAGAGGTCAGATGTCACAGCACCCTGATAATAGATGGAGCAAATATTCCTGTGACTCTGGAAGGATTGTGATGATAGAGAAGTGCTGAGGAAAGAGGTGTGGTAAGAGGAAGGAAGACGAGAGTGAAGGACAGGACAGTGAGGCAGATTCAGCTGCCTGACCCTCCTGTACTGCATAAACCAGACAGACGACGGGATAATTGCTTGGTGGCGATGTAAAGACTCTATAATCGGTGCAGTAAAACCATAAACATGTCGAATCTGTCATAAAACAGACAGAAAGCAAACAACGGCTGGATATTGTGCAACAGCAAATAAAATGTTATGTCATGTCGTCTGTGTATTCACACACAGCTGTTTCTGGTTTACAGCAGCATGAAGAAGCAGCTGCAAGAAAAATCACTCAGCCTGGTACAGAGTCCTAAAATCCAGTTTCTCATAAAGCAAGTGAAAGTATCTGCCAGTAAATTGAGATAATGGGGAGCTGAAGTTGACGCAATTTCCATCAAATCCTTTGGTTGACTTTGATTTTCAAATATGTTGTAGGAAGCATCAACACATCTCGCTTGGCTTAAAAAAAAATCTATATTAAAACATCTTTGGAAATCACATGTCAAAGATATTTTGGTCCTGATGTCACCAGACGATGCAGGCCGCACCTGTGGACGGCGTCTGAACTTTCATTTTGGGACGGTGTTGTGAACGCTTCGTGCTGCTTTGGGTTCAACCTGTGTGTCCTGGGAACTTAGCGGGTTGGACTTGGCCCGCTGCGCGTCGCCATCAGTCAAACGCTCCGGGAGTCTGCTGTCAGCCACCGCCTTCATCTGCTGCCAGGAACCGCCAACCGCCCGCCGACACACCCGCACGCTCGGGGTTGTAGCCTTTTTAACCTGTCAGATCTGCAGGCAGATAGACACTGAGGGAGTGTTTCAATGCTGCGTGTCAAACGTCAGATTATCACCCAGATCATTCAGCTGCACTGTGTGTTTTAAAGTGTCAGCTCATCACACGGATAAGAGCCTCAGCAGCGTCTGGAGGCTCAGGTGGTTAAATGTCAGATTATCAGATTCCTCCGCTGGTTTGGAAAGTGTAGCTGCTGTCAGGCAGTGAGACAGGTTGTCCCTCTGAAGACCCTGACAGACAGACAGGCAGTCAGACGTCCTGAAACTGAAAGACAGACATTTTGGCTTCGTTCACACTGCAGCCGAAAGTTTCCCAATCCTGATGTCCCTCCATGTGAAGGGCCTTTTACACGGGAAGCGACAGTCGCCTAGTGCTCATTCATTTTCAATGAGAGGAGCGCGGGGAGAAGCGGAGGAACGGGCGGACCGCGACACAGAGTTTCACCACACAGCTGATTAATCAGTGGCACCATGTTTGTTGGCACGAGAGTTTGTTCTGTTGTCACTGAGTTTGAAAAACAGAGGAAAAGTTGATTCTTGCAGTCTGTGATTTCCCAAAACTTCATGACTGTTTTCTAAGCAGCTACTGGGACATCAATGAGCCCAGAGTGTCGGTGCAGAGTGGGTGTATCAGGTATGTCCATTACAGTTCAGTAGGGACATATGGCTGTGTAAACACATGCAAACGCTAGCAAGCTAGCTGTCGTTATCGCAGCATCTTCTGGACTACACAGCTGTGCGTTGCGGCGGTTTCTATGGTTACCACTCAACTCATACAGGGGTCTGAAGAGTCGCTGAATCTAGAACAAAGTCACCAAGTTGGTAACAATTTACAATTTCCCATTTGGCAGACGCTTTTATCCAAAGCGATACACACTGGTAACAGTTTGTGGAACCAGGCCACCTACACACAACTTGTATTTGAACGCTCAAATCAGAATTCATCAGCGTTTCCATGACAAGAAAATCTGACATCATCGTTATAATGTAGTCGGGGGGGGTCTAGGGACCTCCAGACGGTCCTTGAAGGGGTTCTAGGGGTCCTTGAAGGGGTTCCAGGGGTTTTTGATGGGGTTCCAGAGGTCCTTGAGGAGGTTCCAGGGGTTCTTGATGGGGTTCCAGGGGTTCTTCAGGAGGTTCTAGGGGTTCTTGATGGGGTTCCAGAGGTCCTTGAAGGGGTTCCAGGGGTCCTTGAAGGGGTTCCAGGGGTCCTTGAGGAGGTTCTAGGGGTTCTTGATGGGGTTCTAGGGGTTTTTGATGGGGTTCCTGGGGTCCTTGAGGAGGATCTAGGGGTTCTTGATGGGGTTCCAGAGGTCCTTGAGGAGGTTCTAGGGGTTCTTGATGGGGTTCCAGGGGTCCACAGCAAAATAGGGAATAGTTTGATTTCACTATAATTTGATTCACTGGAAATGATCCTAATTAGAGAATGACTGTTGTGATTCCAGGTTTCTCTCAGCCTGTTATCTCTCCACAGTTATCTCTCCATCATTCAATACTAAACCAACAGCAACTAGTGGTCTACTGTGTTTCTATTAGAGGTTCTTTACATGAAAACACTGAGAACCTCTGCTGTATAGAACCTTGTTCTTCAGAGTGTCGGTCTGCTTCCTCCTCCTCTCCTCTGCTGCCCCCCACAGGCAAATAGCTGAACTGCTGCTGTGAACTGGATTTAGTCCATTCAACTTTACTAGTCCAGACCCGGGGATGCGCGCGCCACAACTACGTGCAGACTTGCCAAAAATGCTAATAAACAGCTTACATTTGTGAAGATGGGAAAATCAGTCCCTGCCTATGCCAATGCTCAATGCCCATGTGCAGTTTCAGATTGATTGGCCAACCCATTGAGGAGCAAAATGGATGCAGACAGACAGACAGAAGGACAGTTTTCCTCATTTTATAGTAGGATTATGTATTTGTCTGCCCAGCCACATGAGATTTTTCAAAATATTTCCATCGTCTTATTTCATTCTGACTGGCAGTTTACAGTTTCCTTGAAGAGGCCCTGTAGGAATTCAGATGTTCCTCTGTTTCTATACATATGATGTTTACTGAAGACATTGTTCCAATCTTGATTTTGTTTGAGAGATTAAAAGAAGTTAAAGTTATTTCATTTTTTTAAAACTCCATCCTTTTCTCATGGAAACGCATCACAACTGGACTCCGTCCTGATTGGCTGCCTCACTAAAGAGTGACTGAAATCTGAGCACATTCATTCAGTTTGACTCATTCAATTCAACTGTGAACTAAACTACATTTATCTGCAGAACATGAAGAACGAGATTTGAGAACTGAATCCTGAAAACTGAATCAGATGGATCTTGTCTGTTATTTCTTCTCTATCAAACATTGTAATGTAAATATTCAGGCAATAGGATAGAAATTTCACTACTTTATCTTTTTTTACCATTACAATTTTTCCTTGCAACCCAGAATTAAGTATCCACAAAAATCATTATCTATCTATCTATCTATCTATCTATCTATCTATCTATCTATCTATCTATCTATCTATCTATCTATCTATCTATCTATCTATCTGCTCACCCTTCGTCCCTCTTCAGCTCTCTTGCTCCACCTGCTGGCCGGTGGAGGTGACACAGCTTCTGAGTGTTAAAGAGGAAACGGAGAAGTGGAGACCTTTTATTAAATATCAGATATCATTGTTTGATATGATGAGGTTCCTCCTGACCACAGCTGCAGGAAAACAGTCTGAAAACCCGACATGATGTTTGATTTATTAATTTAATTGTCCAATAATTTATTTAGTAACTTAACTCTTCATCTAAAGTCAGTAATGCCTCACAGAGTTTCTCTACCATTGAACAGGACTGGTGTCAGTCTGCCTAAAGAGCGGCTGACACAACAGACTGTCAATATTCTGGGTTTCAGTGGAGAGTTTTAGTGTCCCATGATGCTCTGAATGTTTCGGAGGCTTTTCCACCCGGATGAGAAGAAAACTGTGGGGGGAAACTGCAGTACCTGAAATACTACTTGCAGTAATATTTGGAATTTATGTCCGTTGTTTTGTTTTTTTTCACTGTAGAGAGACAGGAAGGGGAGGGGGTGACATCATCAGTCTGGTTTCAGTGGAGAGTTTTAGTGTCCCATGATGCTCTGAATGTTTCAGAGGCTCTTCCACCCTGACAGGAAGGAAAATCCACGGGAAACAATTAATTTTTTAGCATGAAAACAGTCAAATTTAAAGATATTAAATATTGCCACTAAATTTCAATACTACTGAAATATTTGTCAGTATCTGTGGAACCCTGATCATGGTTCCTGCTGTTGTGAACCTGTTTGAAGCATGAAGAACACACCAACATGTTTATAATAAAATATCTAAATAAAATAACTTCAGAAATCAATTTCACTTCTGATGGAAATTCATTCTGGAGTGACTGGAGGTGCCCAGGTTCCTGTTTTCAAAAAAATTATATCGGTCCACAAACAATGTCGACAAAATCGATAACAACAGTTAATCTCTGTGTTAACTCTTTGCAGAATATTTTGTTATAATAAATTAATCTATATTTCTTAGAATCAAGCAAAGATCAGTGCTGGAAGTCAGTAAACAGACTTTGGGTCTGGTTCTACATTTTCTTTAACTCTTGAAAGTGTCTTTCTTGTGG